>NC_056741.1:1161303650-1161503650 GCF_019279795.1 Protopterus annectens | reverse complement strand
GAGAAGATGAGGCTGAATGGTTTAAGGAGGAAGTGTGATGGGGTGTTTCATACTTACCAGGAAACAGCCTGGTATGCTGTCCGGACCCAGACAGCTGGTGTTTTTTGGTCCTTGAGAGCACTTTAGGTAATCATAGGGGTGGAGGGTTATGAAATTGATAGTGTCTTTTGGGAAGTTTGGAGGTGACAGAAATTTTATCTGCAAGGATATCAGCAATATCTCAGTTTTTCTGTTGAATATCTAGAGGTTATCCTTTGCTGATGTGGCAATTTTTAACTCACAGTTAGCTCCACATGATTTGATCTTGCTGCTGAGCTCTTTGTTAACCCTTTTAAGGTTAATTATGACCTGCTGTGCTTTTGTTCTATTCTTTAGGGAAATAAACCTTTTTCCTTTTATTGTAGATAGAGTTTGTTCCACCAAAGAAGTTTGTTTCTAAATGTGGCATTGCATTTTTGGTGAATAGGTACACAAGCTTCTGTGCAACAATTGGGGTGGGAGTATAAACTTTGGCTATATGTGGCAGTATACGCTATAGGGTCATCAAGGCATGAAGAACTGTTGAACCATCTCAAGTCATGGTCAAGTGCAAGGAAACTTGCCTTGGAGAAGTCTTTAAAAACAGTTGGGTTGGTTGTTGACCTGCTCTGGGGACTATATGTTAATAAACAGCATGGTGATCTGATCTGACAAGTGAGGGTATGACAACAGGCAAGAAGCAGACACAGGCTGTGACTGTGAGGACAAGATTGAGTATACTAGTGCATTTTTGAGGGGGAGGGTACTCTATGAGTTAGGGAGTTTGCAGAGATAAATAGGAGGAAGTGATGAGCATATTCAGAGATAGAGGAGGGGTTTATATTATTTCATTGAAAGACGTTTCCATCAAACACCTCTCCATCGACATGAAACCATCAAATTGCAGAATTTTTCCCAGGGCAATGAAACAATTGCCCCACAACACAATGGAACAGACACTGTACTAAATCAAACCCACCCAACTAGGGGGGGGCTGTTCCCCCCACATCCCCCTAACTATATATACAAACTCCAAGATCGCACTACAGTGGGGAAAAGAGCAAAGTTGTGGAAATGCCCAACTACTTCCTTACCCTGGGAAGAATTCCACAATTTGCGGAAGTAAATTTCGACAGTTTGGTGTTGACGGAGTGGTGTTCCACGGAAATATCTTTTGATGTAGTAATACAGACCCTAGAGGAGTAGGTGTGCCCAGTTAATGGATGAGTAGTTAAAGTCCCCAAGAAAAATACTTTGATGTCCTGCTCTTTGATATATATTTTTACCCGTGAAAAATCTGTTATGCAGCCACAGTGAAAAAATGTAGGAGAATACTTAAATATTATTTCAATAGTATACTTTATTATGCTCCTGTGTAATCTATATTGTTTTAGATCATCTTCATTTCATTCCTGCAGCAAAAAGCCTAATTCTTTGCAGCTGCCTCAGCAGGACTGCAGAGATTAATACTATGATCAAGGTCAAATAGAATACAAATGGAAAAGGATGAGGCATAAACCAAATCTACTAGATGAACTAAGCTTACTGGCTTTTTTCCCAAAGCAAAGCTAACTTGCCAGCCCAGTAAAATGTGCCACCACAAAATAAGTCATTATCTGGAAAAGCATGTAGCAAACCACAGAATGCATTCAAGCTTTCTAACCTGTACAGCTTGACCATAAAGGGCCATAGGGTCTTCCAACTGTCTGCAGTAGATGAAAACCACAAACCACAAGCATGTGTACCCTTATCAAACCTGAGCGATATGTTTTATGCAAGACTGATGTTTCAGCTCAGAATACAGCTCAACAAAAAATGTAACAGACTACTACACTTGATCTGTACCACAAACAATGCAGTGCCACTCTACAAAATACCCACCCATAAAAGTAACATATCTGGCTTTTGCAGGCTAATCAAACTGATGTGTATTAGTCTACTGAAGCTCTTTCCTATTTTACATCCAAAAACTGAAAAACACCAAAAAACGAAGGAGTCAAATAATAGGATGAAAGAAATTTTCCATTTAATACATCCGTCTGTCCTGGTACCTCGGCAATTCGCCTTCAATGGAACAAATAACCATTCAAACACATCCTATTTTTAAATGCTCATCAATTAATTCATTAAGTTGCTGGATCATTACATCATTAACCCTTATGATACCAGCACTTCAAATAAATACAATCAACAAATCACTTTACAAATATAAAACATTAAATACTCATTACATACTTTTGTTAAATACTAAATGCAGAACTGTATGAAAAACATGTATATATAATATATTTAAATGTATATAAATTCAAAAATGAAAGAACTATTGAATAGAAAATTGGAATATTCGACCAATACGAATGTCGGCATGCAATATTGTGGCCGTTGTTTGGTTTGTGATAAAGCTAAAAACTTGCATGGATTGAAAATAAATGGCAAAAGGTATTTAGCCTTTGAGAGATTTGACTGTTTGTCATCTGGGGTTATATACATTTTAAGATGTGATTGTATCACACCTTTATGGTATATCGGACAAACTACCAGGAAGGTTAAGGTTCACATTTTGGTGCATTTAGGGAACATTAGGGGGGGCAACATGGATAGCCCTGTGGCCTCTCATTTTGTTAATATACATAATGGCAACACTGATGGGTTTTCTTTCAGTGTATTGGCCAGACCACATTTTTGTGCAGCAACTTTAAGATTGAACTTAGCAGGTTAGAACATAGAATGATTTTAGGGTATCATACATTGCACCCCAGGGGAATGAATTTAGATAGTGGCATCATAGTATGAATGTTTATGTAGTATTTGGTTAAGTATTTGGGTTAAATTAACTTTTGAATTTATATACATTTAAATATATTATATATGCATGTTTTTCATACAGTTCTGCATTTAGTATTTAACAAAAGTATGTAATGAGTATTTGATGTTTTATATTTGTAAAGTGATTTGTTGATTGTATTTATTTGAAGTGCTGGTATCATAAGGGTTAATGATGTAATGATCCAGCAACTTAATGAATTAATTGATAAGCATATAAAAATAGGATGTGTTTGAATGGTTATTTGCTCCATTGAAGGCGAATTGCCGAGGTACCAGGACGGATGTATTAAATGGAAAATTTCTTTCATCCTACTACTTGACTCCTTCATTTTTTGGTGTTTTTCAGTGTTTTTCAGCTTTTGGTCATTGCATTTACTGTTTTTTGTCATGGAGAGTTCTATTTTACATCCACACAGCACATTTTTTTTTCTACCTGCACTCAATAATATGTGGCCACTAACGACTTCTCCTCATGTTGGTTGTGTGAGACAATGGTATTTATTTTTTGGAATTTCACAAAGTCATCTAGAGGAACACAAAGGTAAGAGTTCAAGATTAGAGGTAATATTAGTAAGGATTATTTCCTCTACCTTGTCCAGTGAGTGCCAGGATTGGCTCCTCCTGCTTAGGGTTAAGATGATAAAGAATGAGTGAACACTTTCACCAACTCAGGGACATTAACCACCCAATATTCAGACATAATAAATGAAACAGAAAGGGTGCAAGTGAACCAAAAAAATGATAAGTCATTAGTGACCAATGCTTGTTTCAGTATTTGCTATCCAATTAAATGGTTCTTTTATAAGAAATTTAATGCACCTGCTATATATTTAATTGCAACTGTAGAATATACAGCTTAGAACAAAAAATACATTTTGGAAGAATGCACCACTACTGGAACTTGTAACACCAAAAAAAAACGAAACAGAGAAAAGAGTGCCCAGATGAAACAAGTAAACAATAAGCAACACTGTCTTGGCACTCTGGGAGGTTGAAGAATTCAAGCACAGCGAAATGTGGAGCCAACAGCTTTATTGCATTAACGCAATTAATCCACAATAGCATTTTCGTCTTAGTTATACTTCCTCAGATGCAAAACAGATTTACCAAGCTGTGACTTCCTTTTTATACAATACATAATAAATTCAATTATTTAATCAACCAATTAAGATCAGTTCATTAAAGTCATATATTCTTTAAAATAATGTGTGTTTGAAAACCTTGTACTAACAGTAAATAAAATATGTTAAAACATATAATAGCTAAATTCTATCTCTGTTTGTAAAACCAATGAAAAAGTAGAAAATGTATATGTAAATACTATACACATATTTCAAAATATAAAGGTCGTCCTTAATAATAAACTACTTATATAAAGATATGTATAAATATAAATATAAAATATAAGCATCCCAACTATGCCACCCAGTAGTCTAAATTTTGACTTGTATTTTTTTTCTTTGTTTTATAGTTTAGCAGCTCTCATCTTTAAAATGGGTACTATAGATAGATGTTCATTGATTCCTGGATGCTTGTTAGCCTCTAACACCAACTGCCAAAAAAGCTCCCTCACATCTATCCTCATCTCCCATGCACCACCCCTAGGGTCAGGATTTATTTTTTCCAAAGAAGCAATGAACATCTATCTATAGTACCCATTTTAAAGATGAGAGCTGCTACACTATAAAACAAATAAAAAATAAAAAAATACAAGTCAAAGTTTAGACTACTGGGTGGCGTAGTTGGGATGCCTATATTTTATATTTTATATTTATATTTATACATATCTTCATATAAGTAGTTTATTATTAAGGACGACCTTTATATTTTGAAATATGTGTATAGTACTTACATATACATATACATTTTCTACTTTTTCTTTGGTTTTACAAACAGAGATTGAATTTAGCTATTATATGTTTTAACATATTTTATTTACTGTTAGTATGAGGTTTTCAAACACACATTATTTTAAAGAATATATGACTTTAAGGAACTGATTTTAATTGGTTGATTAAATAATTGAATTTACTATGTATTGTATAAAATGGAAGTCACAGCTTGGTAAATCTGTTTTGCATCTGAGGAAGTATAACTAAGATGAAAACGCTATTGTGGATTAATTGCCTTAATGCAATAAAGCTGTTGGTTCCACATTTCGTTGTGCTTGAATTCTTCAACCTCCCAGAGTGCCAGGACAGTGTTGACTATTGGAACTTGATACGCATAATCTGATTTTTTTCTGGATATACCCAGGAGATTGAAAATAGAACATAATATAATCTGCTGAGCCTGTCAGTACTGGGTGAGGGCAATTTGAGTTTTCTGAGATTAATGCGATCTGACTCATTAGTTAATATTCACTTGATCACTTGCAGAGACAGTCCTTTGGTATTTGCTCAATTCTATAAGCCTTGCTTAATATAATTTGTGGTACAACAGTACCACTGATTATTTAAAACATTCTTATCTATGTTGGCCTTTAGCTGGGCACAGAGATAATACTAATGATCTTGACAGCATGTTTAGGGAGTCTGAAGTCATGTAGGATCATTGCGAGAAAGTCAGAAGCTTCCAGTAGGTGCTTCTCTTGGTTGCATTCCTAATGAAGATGACAGTGACCAACCTACTATAGTGGGACAGGTCCTGGGAAGGCAAAACATGTACCACCTGGCAATGCACAGGCACTGTAAACAAAAATGACACCAGCGTTGTTAGATGGCAGCAACCCCATGGAAAAGATTAAACAGAAAAGTTCTTGAAACTGATGGAAGGGAATAATTATTCAAAGTTAGGCAGGGAAATAAGCATTTTGAACTTTCTATACAGCTTTTCTTCTATGAGGGTGGGTGTACAGTAGAAATGTTGCTGTGCATGTGGCTTACCAAACATCCAAAATTGTAAGTGCCCATAAGTCAGCAGCTGGACACAGTCCCACAGAGATGTGATCACCTGCTCAGCATGATGTGATCACTTTTGTGTAACCAACCAGAACTTAGAAATTATACACATTGCTCCATTCCTCATTATAGCTGTGTAAACACAGTTACCTGACAACAAAGGATATTCAAAAAAAGTTTTAGGAGGAAGGCATTACTTCTGCTTACCTGTTTCAGTAAGCCAGAACAGTAACTTCCACCACTTAAGTACTGATGCATTCTAACTGAAATCCTGCATCATTAAACACAACTGCAGACATGGCTGTTATGCAATAGCCTTATAGTGTTCAGTTTAATTATTTATGAACTGGTTTAAGGTAAGTGGGCTGATCCACATCAGACTTTTTTCAATGACAACCAAGGTTTTGCACTTTGGACCTCTTCCTAGCACTTTATATTGATTTGAGTCATACAGTTAAAATTGCAGACACAAGTACCATTTCTGAATTCTCTGCAGTATATAACTATGCCTGCTTAAATAAAGAGATGGCAAAATTGTACAAGCAGGAAAGGCCCACTAACTCAAAGCATTTTAAATGTTCATTTTGGAAAACATGTTGTGTAGTATGCACTGTATAGCTGGAGGCCATAAAATTCAAACCTTGATTTCCAAGTCAGTAGCTCAACATTAACACAGAGTACTATTGTTTCTGTTCAATTTAGGATTATGAAGGAGTGCACCTCACTTAAAAATTAACAAGTACTAAACTATAGTCCTGAACACTGGAAAAGTGCATAATATTCAACACCACATATATCCTGCAAGTATAGTGCAAAAAAAAAAGTTATGCCCAACTTTGGCTTCACATCTAATTATTAATTATTGCATTATACATTTATAAACACAGAGCACACCTGAACTAACATTAGGTGAAGACATTGAGGCCTTTAGAATGATCTGGATAATTCTGCAGCAGAATTTCTGCTGTATACATATTTGTGGATATGTATATTAGGAAGGCACAATGAAACAGAGTAGCATACATTTTGTGCACGTGTCTAAGTGAGCAGTCTGGAGGCTGCTCCCATGCAGCTGTCTACAAAAAGATGAAGTATAACAAACAGAAAATGCTAGGGTTTTCACAGGCTGGGTGGTAACTGAATGGAGACCCCTTAGTGGTTTCTTTTGAGCGATTCAAGCACAGTAGCTCAAAGAGTTTTAAAAGAATGTCACTCATCAATTTAATTTTCTTTGGCAACAACAAAAGGCCATAACTTTGCAACTGCTTGATAGGAAAGGTTTCTTCTCATAATCTTCTCAGAAATAATGAAGTAAACTCCCTTAGCATACACTGAGAATTTTCAGTTTTTCACCAAAACTAAGACCGGGCAGGTGAATGGCCTGGGTTATAGTAACATTTAGAAACAAGGAAAGACTAACCCAAATTACAAGGGTAGAGGTCTATGTTTTGCTTCACAATGACCTTTTTTTGTTTGAGATGCATAGTTAAAATTAAATGTTGCTTCTGTATTCCCTGCAATTTGTGACCAGCAATACAGACAAATGAGAATGCTTGCAAATTTGAAATATTTAGAATGTTTGTCTCTTACATTTTCTACATTGCTTGCCTCACCAAAAAAAAAACAAAAATAGCAAAGAATATCTACACTTTTGTCATGATTAACAGTTAGTTGCCCTTATAGCAAGCACATACCTCTTGATGCTCATGAAACATCTGTGTGCGTACACATGTACTGCATTACACATCAGATGGAGGGAGACCTACTAGTGTATGAACACTCATTTTGCTGCCTCCAGTGCCTAGTGAAACAGCACTGTATTTTTCTGCCCTGAATCTCCACTGTCTGTTTGCATCATATGCTTTAGTTTATTTATTTATGTATTTATTTATTTTTGGGACTAGAGGCAGGAGAAGGAACAATTCAAGGTTGTTACGGCTAGTGAAACTGCTCTAATGTGCCACTGTGGAACTACAGTTTTGATTCCACAGGATCCCAAGTAGAAGGCTGCTACTCTTAATCTGGCTCAACCTATTCTATGCTTCATGATTTTACAGACGCTGCGTACCCCTTAACACGAATGTTTGATAGAACATATTTCAGAAGATACAGGTAGAATGGAATCAGTATGTGTCTATTCAAGGACATGTGGATGTCCTCTCTATAGTATTATGGCTGATGACTCAGGATATGGAAAACATACATTTGAACAGAACAGATGCCATTATGCCCTAATGTGACCTATCTTAGTTTTCAAAGTCTTAATTCATTTTTCTCTATACTTGTAAAATGGATTAAAGGAGAACTTCCAGAAAAGACCTGAGTTACAAATGTATGCAATGACCAGTCATGCTGAACAATAAGATTACTATATTTGTCCTGATTTGCATACCCAGGTACTGGCTTTGTCTCTAGTATTTGATCAGAAAAGTGGATGATTCTGCTGTGAAAACATTTGTGGATACACATCCCAGTACAGTCAACTAATGACACTAAATAACCACCTATAAAAAGTTTTAAACCATACCCTAAGTGCCAAGTGTTAATAACATACTTAAACACTAGCTC
This sequence comes from Protopterus annectens, assembly GCF_019279795.1. NCBI lineage: Eukaryota > Metazoa > Chordata > Ceratodontiformes > Protopteridae > Protopterus > Protopterus annectens. The sequence goes on along the minus strand of NC_056741.1, from coordinate 1,161,495,338 downwards.
CATTTTGTTAGTCTGCTGTGAGCTGAGCAGCAATGCTAGTGCTGCCTCTGAACTCAGACTTACTCTACTGGCTCTGGCCTCAAACCAGTCTAATACCAGGGAAGTGATTGTTTTAATTTAGCTTAAACTTCTAAAGCTACTATGTTGCTGACTCTGTACTGCTTACTGTGCTTCTTAGATGAGTACATAAGCATGGTTATTTTGTGAGAAGTCAATTTGCTTGTCTTTTGTGTATCTACACACAATACCAATAGTTCTGCTAGGCTATTAGCTGTTTTTTGCAGCTTTTATATAGCTCTGTTTTGTTTTCTATTTGGCAGAGCTGCACATCTTCCAGCTGCAGGACACAGTGCACTACACAGCTGGAAGTTATTGGTTTTAAACTTTGATGCCCATTGTTTTCTTACCTTGAACAATGATCCCCACTTAAAGCTGCATAGCCACTCATTTCCTTATAAGTAGCAATCCAGGGACAACCTCTTTCTCTCAGCTGCACCGTGAGAAGCACTGACACAATGAGCTGTACCCACAACTCATTACAGCAGTACTCTCCCTATATCAAGACAACAGCACAGGGTAGTGGCTTTCTCCCATTGGTTAAGCCCTGAGTAAAACTGATAAATCATCTTAAATCAAAATATGCTGACAATCCTCTCTACAAGCATATACTTAGCATTTAAAATCCATCTACTGTAGACAGGGATAGCTTAGAAACCCCTTACCATACTTCTACGTGTTTCTGGTTAGGCAGGGTAAAATTAGAACTCCCTCTGATAGGTTCTCCAGATTCATTATAAATCCCCCTGATACCATAATTGGATTCTAGTTAAGAGCCTGCAACAGTGAGAACTCTGTAGCTGGCTTATTATATTCTAGCCTGCATACTGTATACCAGTACCTGAACCATAGGACTGCTGTCTGCAGTTACAGCATTCATTGTCAGCCTATTATTACTAGGCACCCTAAGACAGTGCACAAACTGACTCATGCTTACTGACAGTTATTAAATTTGATCGCATACCAATTCTGTATGTGAAAGGTGTAGATACAGGCTAACTCTTGGAGACTAGCCTCTCATCAAAACAATAATACCCAGCAGGTTGTCAGTACCTACACTCACTTCACTCCAGCATGTCAGTAACCAAAGAATAACCATTCTGATGATATTTTTCCAAGTCTCAAAGGCTTCAAAGGCATAAATCTGACAAACATTCCTAAGCAGCACAAGGACACTCCACCATAAACTCCACTAAGAGGGACCATTAAACTGGCAGCTCAAACCATTAAGGTTTCTATGGCTAATCTTTACATAGGGAAATGCTCTAATTATTGGCGATTCTTCAGTGAGACAGACTGACAGTTAGATGGACCACTCACTAGACTGCACAAGAAAAGTGTGACAATGAGCTGCCTTCTCAAGTGTTAGGACATGACATAAAGTCTAGAAGATTTAGGATCTTTGCTTGGAAGTGTTTGTTAGGTATTGTTATACCTCGAGCAGACTCCAAAGAACTTTTTCTCATGTAGATTGCAAATGTTGTAGGTGTGATGGGGAAGAAAGATTTAACTGGGAACATATTTTGTGGGAGTGTAATGAGTTGGCAGACTTTAACAATTCCATGCAGACTACTCAGTCAGAAATGCTGGGTGACCAAATTGGTGCAACTAATGGAATTATTTTTTTAGTTGTGATACAGAATTAGAATTGCCTAAACATAGTAAGGCCTTGCAGAGTTTAATTCTGGTGGCTGCCAAAAAGCAGTTACTAGAAAATGGAAATCAAAGTCTAAACCATCCGTACTAGATTTAGTGAATATAGTGACAGAGATAAAAGAACTGGAACTGGAATCTTTAGCAAAGAGTAGGAGTAAATTACACAGAAAAAAATGGGAATTGTGGAAATAGTACAAGCAGAATAATATTTTGGAGAAGGAATGATGTTTAAGAAAAGGCAGAAATTGAATGAGCTATGTAATGTTCGATTGACAATGTCTGTATAGAAGATTATATAATGTTTACAACTGAAAATATGTCAGTATGGTTTGTTTTAATGTATGTAATTCTATAATTGCCTATGTTACAAGTGATAATTCATTAAAGATATTTCTTTAAAAAAAGAAAACTTTGAAATACAAATTATTGGATTATATAAAGAGAGACATTGTGGAGCACTCACAGTATGCAGTTAGCCTTGAGCAAAATCCAACCTTCATCAAGAATGATGCCACAATATAAACACAAAATAACTGACTCCAGTAATTGGCTTAGTCTTTGATGCCACTCCAGATGGGATTCAGTATGTGTCTGCTTGGAAGAAAATTATGACAGTCCTAACTGCATTGCAAGGGATGGCCTGCACCTCTCCCCTTTAGTGTTTCTGTATATTGGCAAACAATTTCTCCACCCTCTTAGCACCATTTCAGGCAACAGCATTCTGCTGCATCTACCAATCTAGCCAAATCAAATTAGGACAGTTTAAAAATAGCACTGTTGAATTCCAGAAGCCTCAGTAAGAAATTGTCTTCCCTTGAAGTCTTCATGTCCCTAGGAAAACACTGACATAGTCACTGAAAAATTGAAATAAGTTTTCAGTGCACCGATCACACAATACCTACCAAGATTCAATGCTTATCACTCTTTCAGACCTCTACTGTGGGTGCTCCTATTAAAGGTAATAGCAATGTCTGTATTCCTCCACAATGTTATTACGTGTACACTTGTATAGCAAGATAATAACTTGGAACTCCCCTCCTAGTAACTGTCAATAATATTGCCTATTGCATCCTGGCAAACTAAAGGCGTCTATATTACCTTATCGAAAAGTGTCTTCATCGAACACCTCTTTGTTGACCAATAAACAGCGAACTCCCAGATCTTTGAAACTGCAGTGACTTTTTTTTCCCAGAGTCCAAGTACTTCTTTCTTCAAAGGTACCTCTTCGGTGAAGTGCTCTGGAGAAGTATCCAAAGATGCCAGAACCACAGTGGTCCGGTCCAGAGACTTTTGTGCCATCTGTCCCAGTGAAGAGACTGAAGGAAGCTCCAGTCAAGGGGATGGGCAAGAGGATTGGTGCGAAAGGGAAGGCATACACTGTTTGTCCACCATGGACAAGGGCCTCTCCATGGCCTGGAAGGCAGGCCCACCCATAGAAGGATGGGAGCCTGGAACTGAACTAGACTCTTTCTGAACCATGGTCCCACCCCGCACCAAGGAGGTCACTTCTGAAGCCAAAGCCAGGGTCAAACTCCCCTCGCCGTAAGGAGCTAATCCACAAGTCTGATAATATCAGATTCAGATAGACTCCTGGTGGATCGAATCAAGGATTGTGATGGAGATCTTGGTGGACGTCTCTCCAAAAAGGAGCTAAGAGGACGGTCCACAAATGGATCAATAGTAGGTGAGTATCTGGATTGTGGGACATAAATGATTCAAGTAGGTGTCTTGAGGTTGATGTCTGTACTGATGTAGTAGGATGGGATGATGAAGTGCTTGGCATTGAAGATGATGGTGCAGTAGCAGGCACCACTGATGCCAAAGACTGGCCAGCTTGAATTACTGGTTCCGAAGGAGTTTTCGGAACTATAGGAGTCTTCGTGATTTTAGCTGGTGGTTCTGACAATACTGTTGGCACCGTCTGTATCCGTTTCTTGGTCTTAGAAGAAGATGCCGAAGATGATGTACTTGAATCTGTTTTGGGACTAGATATAGCCTCTTCAAACTCAGATTTTAGGAGACTCTTTAAGATTGACTTATTTTTACGATCTATCAACGCCCTGTGGCTGAAGCTATGACAGACCACACAATCTTCTTGAAAATGGAACACACCAAGACAATACAGACAAAGTGTGTGTCCATCCGAGTTTGGCATTTGTCTGTCACAATTCTGGCACCTCTTGAAGCCAGAGGTGCCTTTAGTAGGTTTTTGAGTTTTGTCAGCCATTGACAAAAAAAGTACTGGCTACAAATCACACGCACATTCACAGACACACCATAAAATTACAGGACAGAACAAAGCTCTTTTTTTTTTTTTTCCTGAGAATAGAAAAGGAAAAAGAAGGAAGGGGATACCAGCAATGGTATGGAAGATTACCTGAAGGTAAATTGGAAAAAGTACCACCAATGGTACTTGAGAAACTAACAAAGGTAGAAATAGGGAAAAAGGTGCACTCACACAATGTATGGACTATTTAAAGGGGAGTGAGTAGGATATAAAAGAACTTTAGAAGAATTTAGAAGAAAAAAATATATAAAATAATACTTACAATAAGCTGTTGCTCAAGAGTTCAGATAGGATGCAGCTGGCATTAAAAAGCGGCAAATGAGATCTGAGGTGATTTGCTAAGGAGCATTGCGGGTAGAGCTTAGCTCGAGACATTTTGAAGGCGTGAACTGAAATAATGGCAGAGTCAGTTTCAAGGCTCAGAATCGAGACCACAGTCAAGGATTACGTGAAGACTGACATCAGATCAGCTGTTCTAAAGACCCTAAGCTTCCACTGAAACATGAACAGAACCTATAACTAGAAGGATAGATACCTCTTCCAAAGAATTCAACTTCTCTGGAACAGACTCCACCTTCATGTTAAACAAAGTTTTTCTCTAACTCTCTTCACACACAACATGGATGAATGGATGGGAAACCATAAAAACAGCCCATGGTTGGCCCCATAAATCTGTATGGAAAGTTGTAAAATGTAGCGCATATTGCATTGTCTATGCTACAAAAATTCATCCAGATCAACTGCCTACTAATAACCCATGAGCCTACACACCACAAACATTAAAATAAACACAATGTAAGTTTCCTTGCTAATTAATTTTACCTTACTCCTTTAGATTTTCGCTTCCTCTTTCATCCTAAGCAATACTTTGTTTATCTTTCCTGTTATTACATAATCTTTACTCATATCTGCTCATTTGTATCCATTCTACCGTCACCTTAAATCATACATCTGATTTTTGTCTACAAGCGCTATATGTTTACATCTGCCAGTGTCCAAACTAATTTATATATTTTTCTTTTCCTTTTTCTTTATGCAGTAAACTACTATATGCTGCAGTAAACAGTGTTGATTGATATAATAACATAAATATCTACCAATGTATGTATACTGATACTGTAATTGTTTTGTTATAATAGAGCTTTTCTCCACAGGCCTCTGCTAAAAAGGAATTATTATAGTTCAGTCTAAGAATCTCCCTTAAGAAATGGAATGAATAAATAAATAAATAACTTGCAGAGCTGCAGCTTATTTCAAAGTACAATCTCCATGGATGTAACAAAACTAGTTATAAGGCAACAGAGCATCATCCTGGGAAGTGTACTGGTACTGCTGTACAGTTTATTACAGGATAAGCAGTTTTTAGCAGGAGGCACATTGGCCCATGGAAATAGTTATAAAAGGCTGATGTGTCCTTGTGAAGTGGCAGAAATTAGTATACTGCAGACAGTTTAAGGCAGTAGAAACAGAAAGAATGTATTAAACAGTTGGTGGTCTTGTTTGGATTGTACAATAAAAAAAGTCTGAAAGGTTATGTTACTGCCTTAGAGACATATTTTCACGTTCAAGAATGGTGATCATTCTTAGATTAAACTTGAGCATGTCATTATCTTCCAAGTATTGTAGTCATTTTAATTGTCTAAAATAAAAAGGATACCTTCAGTTAAAAAAAATCTACTCAACTGCTGGATCAGATAGAAGCTTCCTGATGAGAAAGGCGGGATGTATGAGTGTAGTAACTGCACGAATTACTGGAGTCCAAGGCTGACTCAGACCCTTCCTGTAAAATCCACTGCAGAGTCAGCACACTTTGGCAACTACTAGAAGTATAAATATCCCAATAATGAGAATCCCAGAAGGATCATTTTCAGTGAGATAATCCAGACTGGTTTTATAATACCATCTCTTTAGACAGAAAACAATGCAAACAACGGGTGACAGGGCTGCTTTCTTTGCAATTAACTTGCATTTCGAAAAGAATAAGTCACTTCTGTTTCAGTCCTGTGCAACACAGCAACAGAATCACCACTGAAAGTGCACTTCAACTGAAGTCTCTGTAAACATAAGCCATGTTTGTGGTCTTGTCTATTAGTAGAACACTGTATGTCTTGAAGACTATTAAACCCTCTAACTGAAACAATAAATAGGCTACATACAGGGCACTGCATCTTTCCCTGTCATATTCAGTTGGTTCACCAAATAGAACAATATTTTCCTTACTGATGATAAAAGCCTCAGTGCCCCTCACTGTATAACATCTGTGCATTCCAGAAGGGGAAGGAGGCCTCTCCCTCCTTGTTATCCGTAGTCACTTTCCCTCATTGTTATCCACTCTTCGTGCCTGTGAAATCTGGTACTTGTTTAGCTGCTTTTCAATTTGTGGGGAGTTTCCTTTCCTCAGTCTAAAAACATATGCCCATTATTTCTTCATTCACTCATACTGTCTCAGTGTTGATTTCCTAACATTCTGGTGAACCATCTGATGTGGTTATCAAGGATTACATGACACTAAGCGCTCAATCACAGCCCTCCTACCCCACTAGGACAACAGGCCAGAGAAACCTAGCATGTTTCCTTCATCTACAGTACCCTTCCTGTAAATCTTTATAGGAGAGGGAAATGTTCTCTGTTTTCAAGTTTCTGGATTCCTTAACAGGCTATCTAAGAGGCTAGAATAGGAAGTTCTTGGCTTTGTGACATTAAACACTTTTCAATATTCAGCTGGATATTGCTCAATTCCACCTCTTCTCACCCACCCAGACTCTAGTCCCAACTGTTAAAGTAAACCAAAAATGTTTGGCAAGTAGATCTTTTCCCTCCAATAAAATACTCTACAGTAAACCATAAAAATGCTCAGTAACATTTTGGTATAGCAGATATATCTAGTACAGTATTATTCACTCATTTTACAATTTAACAAAATACTGTAATAAAAATGAAAAACATGTTACAGCAGATATAAGTACAGACTTGTTCACTTGCTTTTCCAATATTGTATTAAATTGTACTTTCGCCACCAGTTAATTTTCACCTGCTGGTGTTACTTTCTTTGTAGGACATTGTCATGGGGACCTGCTGCCCACCATCTCCTTGAATATCTTATGATTATGAACCACTCGCTGAAGTAAAAGAACAAAAGTTTTACTGAATAAATAAAAACACTCAGTAATAAATACAGACGTTAGCGCTTTTGTAAGGCACATAGACCAAACTTCATCAGACAATTCAATGATATAACAGTTCAGCTTATATAGTACACCCACCCCCTTTAATTAATTAATCAAATACAATCAATCTAACTGGTGATAAACCTATATACTTTATCAAAGAATTATAACATATATAAATTGCATAAATATACTGACTAATAAATATACATGACAATATTAAATGCACACAATATTCACCTACAAACATAATAATGATGTTAAAGAAAAACATTTTATCTATCTAGTACCCTGAGCTTTAATTTACAACTAATGGAAATAGTATCATTCAACCCAGGGAGGACATGGGCATTAAGAAAGACCTGCCACCAAGTTTCCTTATCTTCCAACCACAACTTCCAAGGCCCTCCACGATCCCCCCTCCTGACCTGCTGCAATACCACAAATTTAAATGCATGGTCAGGGAACAATTTAATATGTCTAAATAAAGCATATTTCTCATCATACCTACGAACATCATAAAGATGCTCGTAAATGCGCTGATTCAATTTACGTTGGGTTTTCCCCGACATAAAAACCAGGACATTGTGAACACAGGGCAGCATACACCACACCTTGCGTTTGACAATTAAACTTACCCTTAATGGAAATAACCCTGTTAACAATCTTAACCTTGGATGTTACCAATATATTTTTACACTGACTACACGCACCACAAGCTACCATTTTACCCTGTACCTTACAGTCCTTAACTTGTTCCAATAAATTTTTAATGTTCCTACCTTGTCTAAATACAAATTCAGGGTGTGCCCCAAAAAAAGATCCCAGCCCCGAATCACTATTTAAAATAGTCCAATTCTTATTAACTATAGCTTGTATAGTATAGCTATCATTGAAAAACGTAGTCACCAATGGGCAGGATATATCATTCCTCCTTCCCGTTCTCCTAGACATGCTCAAATTGACTGAATTAATAGTAACTTCATGGTCACCCAAATTGGTTATGTCCACATCGGTAGGTGGGTCCGCCATGCTCAAAACATTTTCACCCAAGTTGTTCAAAATAGGCTTAAAATGTCCAACTACACATTTATCTATCACCTCCCTTCTGACATTATTGATCAGATACTTGGGGTACCCTCTGTCCATGAACATCTGACACATGAAATCACATTCATCAATGAAATCCCTGTCATTTGACACCATCCAGGCTGCTCTTACCAATTGCCCCTTGATTATACCTCACTTGACGTGCATGGGATGACTACTATCAAAGTGTAAAATACTGTTCGAGTATGTTGGCTTTCTATAAATCTTTGATTGCAAACCATCCTTGGTTTTAACCAAAACAACATCCAAGTAAGAAATCCCATCCACCCCAAGATTGTATGTAAATTTCAAAAATGCAGTACTTCCATTAATATAGTTCATAAATTCTACAATACCTTCCTCAGATCCCTTTCATGCAATAAATAAATCATTTAAATCTCTCAGATACAAGATAACATTACTAAACAAATGAGAGATAAACAAAAAGGTTTTATCCCACCAGGCCATCACCACGTTGGCAAAAAGTGGGCCACATGGAGAACCCATGGCCACTCCCTCAAGTTGCTTGAAATAGTGACCCTCAAAAAAGATATAATTGTTCCTGAGCACTAACTCCATCAGTTGCGTTAACATATTATTAGTAGCCTGAGGTAACCAGAACTCTTCAAACAAGAATTCAGAAAACCATTCAAGGCATGTATCTTGAGGGATGCAACTATACAGTTCTTTGACATCAATAGTAAGAAAATTGACATTCTGATTGACCACATCAGCACCTCTGCACTTATCCAAAAAATGCCACGAATCCTTGAACAAATGAGGGATGGCCATAACTCTCTCCTTCAACTTGTAATCCAATTATTTAGCTATATAGCTAGTTTTAGACCAGGATGAATCCACTATTGGCCTAAGAAGAGGGTTACATAAGTCCTTATGGATCTTGGGAATGCCAAAGATCCCTGGGACTTTTGGAACATCCGTGGACATATAGTAGCTAGTTTTAGACCAGGATGAATCCACTATTGGCCTAAGAAGAGGGTTACATAAGTCCTTATGGATCTTGGGAATGCCAAAGATCCCTGGGACTTTTGGAACATCCGTGGACATATAGTTGTACTCATTCAGGTCAATCTGATCCTGCATTAACATATCCAACATGTCACTATCAATTCTACTGTATGCAGTGTTAACCTCATTTAATGAGGCTTCAGTGTACGTATCACCATATAAGATGTCAAACATTTTTTGGACATAGTCGACTTTAGACATGATAACCCCTTATGTGGTTGCATAATCTGTAAATTTCCATTCCTTAACTCATTCTAACAATCCATTTCAACTGATGACATATTAGCCTCAAAATCACTATTACCCAAAAAAAATGCCGGAAATCAGTTTCACTCATTTTTTCAAAGGCTTTAATGGCATAATACAGGTCAAGATTGTAAGTACTAGGCATTCTCAAACAACAATTGTTGACGTTAAAAACATCATTATCATTCCTATACATAAATTTCAGGTTTAATCTGCGTGTGTACATTTTAAGATCACAAATAAGCTCACTGATATCACTTTTACCACTGATTACAAAATTAAAACCTTAGCAAACCACATCAGCATGCTGCATAGAAAAATCATAATCAGTGAAACTAAACACTTTAAAATCTTCCTTAGAATTCAAAACAATATTAGGTTTACTAAAAGTTTCTCTATTCATCTCCTCATTCTCAGGAACTGGCCATACTTCTGCCGGTACTGCTTCCAATTCCCACCTGGGGATATGGACTCCACTGCTGCCACGCTCGATTCTTTATCCTCTCGGAATGCCTCAGCCCAAGCTGGTCCAAAGGGGCCTCATCCCCATGACTGGTAGATGCATTGACCTCAACATTAGATTGCTGTAACAAACCCTGCTGTCATTTCCCCTGCACAGGTGGAGGAGGTGGGTAAGCATACCCACCCTCATAAGCACATCTGTTCCTCTCCAACTTCTTTGTTTTTGACTAGCAATAATTGAAACAATCCCCTCCACCTTTTGAAAAGCATGATCATAAGCTAGCTTGCATTGTTCCCACATGTCCCCATGATGGATCCTCTCATCCAGGATACGAATCTCCTCCTGCAGCTTCCCCAATGCCATGTTATTATGCTTGCACATCAGTTCCAGCAACTCACAGCCGTGCCATTCGAAAAGGGCCAAACAATCCGATGGTAAGGTGAATGTGGAATAATCCCGTTCGGGAACTTCCACATGCGTAAACCCTTTGGTATATGCTGTAGTTTAAGACACTCCCGCAAATAAAAATTCTCTTGTTGAATTTTTTTGTATTCCAACAACTTGTTTTTGTATTCTAAAAGAAGCCCATCCAGGTTAGAAACTCCTCCCTACTGCTCATGAACTGCAGGTACATCACCGTGAAGGCAACGGACTAATGATTCTGTAGATGAAACCATTGGATTAATAGCACACACCCTGTTGTCGGCATGCAAACTACCAGATAAAGATCTGGAAGCAGAAACATCCTTAACCAAAGGTATACTGTCCCTTAAAACTCGAAGAGTGTTGGCAAAATCATGTTCCATTGCAACCACTCTGTTGCTGCAGCTATGCAAACTACCAGCTACCGACCTGGAGGCAGAACCATCCTCTACCAGAGGCACACTGCCCCCGAGCACACAGGGAGAATTAGCAAGCTCACGCTCCGTAGTTACATCACATTGACGGCCGTTACCATTACCCACTGGAATCCTCGGTAGTAACTGCTGAACTAAAACTGTTAAATTAGTTACTGAGTCCTTAAGTTTCTGAAATTCATCCATAGAAACGGAATTGTTCCCTGAAGCCATAGTAATTCCAATAAACTCAGAATAAACACCAAAAACACGCCAACCAGTAAAAAATAAATAACGAACCACTCGCTGAAGTAAAAGAACAAAAGTTTTACTGAATAAATAAAAACACTCAGTAATAAATACAGACGTTAGCGCTTTCGTAAAGCACATAGACCAAACTTCATCAGACATTTCAATGATATAACAGTTCATCTTATATAGTACACCCACCCCCTTCAATTAATTAATCAAATACAATCAATCTAATTGGTGATAAACCTATATACTTAATCAAAGAATTATAACATATATATTATTATGTTTGTAAGTCAATAATGTGTGCATTTAATATTGTCATGTATATTTATTAGTCAATTTGTATATGTTATAATTCTTTTAGAATACAAACACAAGTTGTTGGAATACAAAAAATGCCAAAGACCCACCAATGAGACTGATAGTCTCAGAAAGGGGGTGGGTAACTGAGCATTTGTCAGTGTATGTTGAGAAACATCTCAGACCTGTCTTGAACATGAATGAGTTTGTGTTGAAAGATTCAAAACAGTTCTTAATTGAACTCTATGAATGCTTTAAGTCACATAATGAGATAAATAAATATATTTTTGTCACACTTGATGTACAATCTTTGTTTACAATTATCCCTAATGAATTAGGTCTTATATATGTCTTAGAGTACTTAAGAAAGCATAGTGACTATTCCAAAGTGTTGATTGATTTGATAGTACATTTTCTTGACTTGGTATTAGAGAACAACTTGTTCATGTTCAGATAATCTGTTTACAGGCAGCATGATGGTGTAGCGCTGGGAACCCCATGCGCCAACAGCTATGCTAACATGTTCTTGGCGCATTGGGAAGAACAAGTTCTCTTTCGCGAGGTATTGTTTAAGGAATATGTGATTTTTTATCGACGGTTTGTCTATGACATTTTTGTCCTCTGGAGTGGCACCAGGGAACAACTTGAGTCATTTGTTGCCATCATAAACAGTTTGACCAGCTTTCTCAAATTTACTATGCAATTTTCTGAACACAGGATAGAATTCCTCGATCTTTTTATAGAGAAACTGCCTTGTGGCTTGATTAACACAGGGGTATATCGTAACTCATGCCACTGTAACACTTTACTTATGAGGTCAAGTATGCATCCGGCATACATTTTTAGAAACATTATTAAGGGACAAGGGGTTAGAGCCTCTAGACTGAATCCTACTGATGCAGGTTTTGAACAGGAGGTTAATAATCTGAAGGAGAGGCTGTTTCAGAGAGGGTACAACATCAATGAAGTCAATGAGCATTTGGGTAATGTTTTTAAGCTACAATCTAACACAGCAGCACCATATTTTGGACCAGTCACCATGGACAAGGTGGTGGATGTCATTAAGGAACAATCATATGCCAAAATTTCCACCTTTTTTCATCCGACCACACTGATGTGAGGGACATTATTACTAGGCATTGGTCCATTTTGCAGGTGGACAGTGACCTAAGGCATATAGTTGGGGAACAACCTCAGTTTCTTTTTAAAAATAGAAACAATTTAAAAAGGATGCTTTGTCATCCTAGAACTGTAAGGAACGATAGAAAGGGTGGAAATACTAAACCATGTGGTCACTGTAATTTCTGCTCGTATATTGATGTCACTACTACATTTTTCCATCCTGATATGGGAATTGAGTTTACAACAAGTGTTGCAGCTAATTGCATGACTAGCAATCTTGTATATTTAGCAGTATGCCAGGTCTGTGCCTATTTCTATGTGGGCAAGACTAACCGTTCCCTTAGGGACAGGGTAAGAGAACATGTCTACCACATTAGGAAAGGGTCAGCACACAATGCCCTGGCTAAGCATGTGTCTATACATGGGGATACACACAGGTTTCTATTTAGAGTTCTTGAGGTTGTAGTACCTACCAAGCGTGGAGGTGACATCACAAACCATACTGAATCTAAGGAACGTCAATGGATAATTAGGTTGAGGGCAGATAGTGGCTCTGGACTGAATGAAAGGGCTTCTATCAAGCCCATGTTGAGGAAACGAAGGAACATTAGATAATATGCTTAGGTTGTTAAATGCAATATAATACATTTATTTTTATTATTTATTTACATTGGATGTATTTTATAGACATTACATGTGTTCTATTTGTGTTCTATGCTATGCACTTTTACCTTACACCTAATTTTTAGTGTATAGATGAATGGTTCCACTTTAAGACTTGATTCATTCTTGAATATGATAGGCTGTTTTTAATTTGAATAGATGTATATATAGTAAGAAGCCTGTTTGATGTATTATCTACGCTCTGAAGAAGCTCTTGTAGCAAAAGCGCTAACCCTGTATACAATATATTTTTCTCATTTTTTGGACAATAAATTAGGTGGATTTTTTACAAGTTGTAAGCTCCTACTTCGTTCCTTCTCCATCCTTTGATGTTTTATGTGCAAAAAATGTTTGACATCTTATATGGTGATACGTACACTGAAGCCTCATTAAATGAGGTTAACATTGCATATAGTAGAATTGATAGTGACCTGTTGGATATGCTAATGCAGGATCAGATTGACTTGGATGAGTGCACTACAAAGCTGTATGTAAGTTCTACAATAACACTATTTTTCTCTGCAGTTGACCATCAGCTGTCACCAGTTACTCTCTTCATTTACTGGGTCTAATGGACCCACCGTAGCCTCCCTTGGGCTCAAACTGACTCATGTATGGGGTTGTTGAGAAGATGGAGGATGCTGGAGCAGTATCATACTGCTGCCATGGAGTGTGTCATAAGTCCTGTCCCCTTGCTTCAGCCTTAGCAGCTCTGCAATTGCTGCCCTTGGGACTCACATGTGCACTTCTGTAGATATGCAACCTCCTGTGTAAGAGGTTCACTGCTTATGCAACATGGATTTTGTCAGGCTCGTACACTGCTTATTGGAGTGAGCATAGGCTGCCACCGTCCTCCCAGCATGCGCAAGCCAATGTCAGCTACTGCCTCCCACCCAACCCCCCGCAACTCCTCCAGCACTCATGCCAATAACCAAACATAGGTTGTCTAGGGTGCAGTAAGTGCTTTATCCCACCTGAACACAGGGCCACTTCATTATCATTTATTTCTTCTTCAAAGGAGGGAAACTTTACAAAGTTGTTGACAGTCTCTGGTTATAGTTTCTTCCAATGGGAATATACAGTTTCTGATTTAGCTCTTCAGTGCTTCCTTAACTATGGAAAAGCAATCAGCAATATTGAATGACTTCCAACAGTGCTTAACAGCAGCAGCAGGTTTTACTAGCATTGTACTGGAGATGCAGCAAAGTGACTTCTTGATGTAATGAAATGAGAATACCCATATGATACACTGCTCCAGTGGCTGTAAACAGGAAGTAATACTGGGTGGCAAGAAGATAACTTTTACATTTTCTTGTTCACATATCAGTTCATCTGCATGTTCTGGGGTACTGTCTATAATGAGCACAAACTTGACTGGAAGTTAATGGACCAAAAGAGAAACTTCTAGCACAATTCAATAGTTGAAAACAATTCGGAAAAGTCCTGGGTACCTAATGGCCCTTTGTTGCTTTACTGCTAGACATGGTGTTGATTGTTTTATCCATCCACAAAACAAAAACTTTGGGAAAGCTAAAGAATGGTGGGTGTGATTATGTGCCGACTGCAGTACCAAACGGAAGAATCACCCTGATGATATCTGTCTGAAAACTGCACATGCATTTCTCCTCCTGGCTGAGGAAGATGCTGTTTGTCAGTCTCTTCCAAAACAGCCCAGACTCAGTTATTTCATGAAGCACTTTAGGGAATGCTATTGTTGGTTCTAGGTCAGCAGAAGCTGCCTTACCCACCTTCTTTAGGTGTCACAAAGGAAAATCTCTGAAATCTCACAAACTGTTCATTACTGGCCATAAACTTTTTATTGTTTTCAGTAAATGTCCCTTCTCCATCTTACTGCTTATGATACTAGTAATGAGATTTTCCATTTTCATGTATAAATGTTGAATATTTTGGCAAACCCTTGCTTGTTTGGTCCTCCATCCAAATGCTGAGGGCTCCTTCCATCTTCAGTAGTGCTTTTTACACACATGGGATACCACCTTTGTGAAGGGATCTTTCCATGTTCACCACTAACTTTAATGCATACAAGACCACCTATTTAATTTTTGGTGCTCTAGATAAACAAAACTGCCACAAATTTGTTTTTCCTTTTTATAAATTTAGTGAACTGCAGATTTATTAAACACCATACATGCAGCCTATGGCATCAAATTATTATTTTTTTCTTTTAACATGTCTGGATGTGCAAATGTCTTTGCTGACATCATTACTTTCTTCTCTACTTTTTATTTATTTAGTTATCCTTTGTTGACAGAGTTAGTCCAACTAAGATAGTGACCTCTTTTCAGAGGAGATTCAAGTTCAGGATCACTACCAGAAGAACTAGAATCATGTATAGGTCTCATTTTTACTATATACAAGGTTAAAACAATGAATATCAGACACAGACAACATCACTTTACATTCACTAGACACATCCCCTGGGATTCAGAAACATACTCATTGAGATGGCAGTTAGCCTTCCACAGGTTCAGATCTGAGAGCAGTATGTCTCAGACCTCACCATCAGCTATCATCATGAAAACTTGGTGCTAAAGCCATTGCTAATTATTAACCCCACTTGTGCTAAGAGCAAGACCTGCAATGAGAGAGACAAAGTCACAGCAGTGGCTAACGAGTCAAATGGGGGAAAAAAATTGCCGAGCTAACAAGCTAAAATTCAAGAAACACAGTCTGGTACTTTAAATGGACCACTGCACTGCTGAAATATTCTTTTTGACAAAATGAAAAAGAGGAAATGGGAGTAAGGACAGTAGGAAAAATGGTGCAGCAAGCAGAGGAAGTCACACAAGTAAAACAGGTAAGAATGGAGTGTGATGAAGGGTAACTCATTTTTTTTTGTCAAGAGGTAAAGCTTGGGAAGGATGCGCAGGAAGGTGAAGATATGGTAAGAGGTTGATATAGGTAGGAGAGCAAACATATGACAGAAACAATCACTAATGGTAAATATGCAGACACACTGAAGGAGAGGAAGGACAGTGGAATGATAGGCATCATACAAGTAAAGAGAAGGCAATGATGATGGTGAAGACTGGACAACAAACTGGGTATGACAATGACACAAAACGGAGGGCTACACTAGGATATGGTGAGTATGGTTTCCTATACTTCTCTGCCTGGTGATCCCCAAGAGAAGTTCAGACAACACCCTGTCCACTCTCCCTACTGTGTCCTGACTAAGGTGCTGATATCAGGCCAGGACAGGAATGTGACTCTACTAGTCACAAGAGGAGCCTTTCCAAGTGGAAGATGTGGGCATCCAGCAACTGGTCCACCAGCTCCCCCATTACCTCCACTAAATCCCTTGCAGATAACATAATCACCACCCCTGGCAGAACCATGAGCTGGAATGATGGTACTCCCAGCCAGTGAAGCACTACTGTCACTATCCTAGGTGCTGCTAATGGGGAGGCAGCCATGGATGTTATTAGGGGAGGCGCAGGGGCTTGATGGTCTTGCTGGGGCGGGGTGGAACCAGGTCTAGCCACTGGCACTGCAGAGGCAGCTGCTGTACATAACTACAAAATAGACAGAGAAATGACAATATAAACAGAACAAAATAAGAATAAAGGCTAGCACACTACCTGCATAAGATTTAGCTTTGAAAGCATATTTGCTGTTTAGTGCCTCCTGACTGTCAACAGACTCATTGTTTGAATGGTAGTTCTTTTTTTTTTTTGTATTTGTAACATCATTAGCAAAGGCTTTCACTGGAGAAAAGAAGTCACAAGAAACTCACGACAGTGAATAAGCTATACAAGTAGTTGCCTCACTAATATCCTTATTACTTTAATGCAGTTAAGATAATGCTGCAAAATTAGTTTATCTAATTAGAGGTAACCAGTGAACTTTTTCTTACATCTAAAAGTTAATATTTACTAAAAGCATGCAAGCTGTTTTTCACATCTAGGAGAAGAATGGAGACAAGATAAGAATAGTCAGCAATTAGTGTAAGTGGGAATTAGAAGTTATGTACTCACCATAACGTTCCATCTGAGTAGGTGTATTCATTTGTCTGCAACCTGTGGGTTATGGATCCGATATCGGATCCGAACCGGCATAGTTTCCAGCTATGGATCCAAGCTCTCAGCTCCTCCCCTCACCCATAATGCCCTGCTCTACCCTCATGACCTCAGATCGAGTTTGCCAAAGCAACAATACCCTCAAAAGGGTAACCAGTAATATGCAGGAAACTGAAAGGCCAGGGGATAGGAGGCGGGAGTTGCAGACAAATGAATACACCTACTCAGATGGAACGTTATGGTGAGTACATAACTTCTAAATCTGAAGTAGGATATTCATTTGTCTGCAACCTGTGGGACAGAGTCCCCAGCTACCTGAATCTTGGGCGGCCATCATGGAAGGATATTCCGAGCACCGCGAGCCAAAGGATGCTCTACCCTGGATGCAAGATCCAACTTATAGTGAGAAATAAATGTATGAGACGAAGCCCATGTAGCTGCTGCACAAATATCATCCAGAGGAATCCTAGCCTTGAAGGCTGCTGAGGTAGATACTGACCGGGTTGAATGGGCATGAACACCCTCCGTGCGGGCCTTCCTGACGCTTGATAAGCCAATAAAATGCACTGTGAAATCCAGCGGACAGAGAAACTTTGGAAATTGGCTTGCCCAAATTGAATTTTGCAAAGGAAATAAACAGCTGGTCGGATTGCCTATGACCAGCTGTCCTGTTGAGATAAAATCTTAGTTGCCTGTGAACATCTAGTGAGTGTAGCCTATATTCACCTTTGTTTTCATACTTAGGGAAGAAAACAGGGAGGTTAATAGATTGATTGATGTTTGCTTCAGAAGCGATTTTAGGAAGGAAGGACGGGTTGGTCCTGAGGGAGACACGGTCCGGATAAAAACCAAGTAAGGAGGTTTAGCTGATAAAGCTTGAAGTTCAGAAACTCTCTTGGCTGATGTAATGGCTACCAAAAGGCTGTCTTGTAAGACAAGAATTTGAGGTCCACTGTAGCCGCTGGCTCGAAGGGGAGCGGTCAAGGCCTGTAGGACCAGAGAAAGGTCCCAAGGAGGAACTGCTTGCTTAATAGGGGCCTGAGAAGGAAAGTACCTTTAAGAAAGGTTTTGCACAATTTGGCTGACATAAGAGGATTAGACTCTTGACCAATGTGATAGTGAGAAATTGCCGCCAGTTGAACTTTGACTGTGGAACTGCTGGCACCATCATTAAAGAGAGAGGTTAGAAAATCAAGCACTACGGGAGAGGAACCGTGAAGGGATCTAGGCCTTGCCGCCCGCCCACACAGAGAAACGTTTCCATTTGTTTCGTAACCTTTCTAGTGGCTGGTTTATGAGCCGCCACCAAAATAGCCTTTACCGTGAAGAAATACCGAGTCCTTATCAAGAGTGGAACTGGAGCAGCCAAGCGGTCAGCTTCAGGTTGTCCAGGTTCGGAGGAGGAATGCAGGATGGATGGGATATCAGATCCGGGATGGGATCTAGAATCCAAGGAGGATTCACCGAGTGAGACCTTAGGAAGGGGAACCAGATCTGTCGAGGCCAGAATGGAGCAATGAGAATCATTCTGCAACCCACCCGAGAGGCTTTCTGAAGAACTTGCAGCATCAGAGGCAAGGGTGGATAGGCATACAGAAGACCGGGTGGCCAAGCATGCACCAGAGCGTCTCTTGGGGTACCTCCGGGAGGAGGTATCAGAGAAAACTGTCGCTTGGTGTTTGAGGGAGAGGCAAAAGATCGCATGAAGGGGTTCCCCACCGTGCGAATATGCGTCCGCTACTTGACAATTGAGAGACCACCGTAAGGGGTCAGAATGGTGCGACTGAGCTTGTCCGCTAGGATGTTGGACCGACCGGAATGTGCTGCTATGAGAAAGCGACAGGTGAGATTGCCCATTCCCAAACTCTCATGGCCTCGACAAAGAGGGTAAGACCTTGTTCCCCCTTGCTTGTTGATGTACCAGACAACAGACATATTGTCCGACTGAATCGCAATTGTTCCCAAGGGAAGAAAGTCCTGAAGTGCTAGCAACGCTAAGAGCACAGCTCTCATCTCTAGAACATTGATATGCAGTAAGGTCTCTGTATCGCTCCACGTGCCTTGGACTGTCCGAGTGCTCCCCACCCGAGGCGGGAGGCGTCCGTGGTCACCGTGACGAGAGGGGGTGAAGCACAAAATGAGCGACCTGCGTGGAGACCCGGGGAGAGGAGCCACCACAAGAGGGACCGCTTGCAAGCCTTGCTGATCGCTATGGGATGATACATGGGAGAGCAAGGTAAGACCACTGTACTAAGAGCGCCCACTGTAGAATGCGATATTGAGCCTGGCAAGAGGAAGAAGAGCTATCGACGAAGCCATGGACCCTAGAGCCCTCAGGACCAACTCCGCTGGAACAGAACATGAATGGAGAATGGCCCGCACCTGGAGCTGCAGATTCAGAATCCTGTCCGCAGTAAGGAAGGCTCGTAAACTCCTTGTGTCTAGTCTGGCCCCTATGAAATCTAAGAGCTGAGTGGGTGCCAGGTTGGACTTTTGTATTTATTGTGATGCCCAGAAATGGAGCAAGATGGAGAAAGGAGTCTCGAGAAGTAGATGCCTTGTTGGGGCGGTAAGGAGCCAGTCGTCCAGGTAGGGAAAGACCTGCACCCCTGAAGCCTCAGGTGGGCCGCTACCACTGCTAGTACTTTGGTAAACACCCTGGGGGCTGTGGTGAGACCAAAGGGAAGGACCCGAACTGGTAGTGACTGGCTCCCAGCCGAAGCGGAGAAACCTCCTGGAGCGCCTGTCCATTAGGATGTGGTAGTCCGCTACGCCTGAGATCTATCGAGCACATCCAGTGGCATTCTCCCAGAACTGGGAGAATAGATTGTAGAGTGACCATTCGGAATTTTTCTTTGCGGACTGCCAGATTCAGCAGAGAGAGGTCTAGGATTGGTCTTAGTTCCCCGTCTTTTGGCACTAAAAGAACCTGGAGTAGAACCCTGATCCGATCTGGTCTGGGGGAACGGGCTGGATGGCGCTTTGCTCTAGCAGATGGCCAATTTCTGCTAAAGCGGCCTCCCTTTGACCGGGTGGTACGCCTGGGAGGGACTGCATCTTTGGAAGGTGAAGGAAAGGAATGTGATATCCCTGGATATGATTTGGAGAACCCAGCGGTCCGATGTTATGGACTCCCATGCCGCTAGGTGCCCCCCCGACTGCCTCCAGAGTAGAGCAGTCGGGCAGCCCTCAGGGCTGCTGCGCGGGCCGCTCAGAGAAAGGTTCCCTGGACCCGAAGTTTCTGGGAGCCCCTCTGCCTCTAGGGCGGCGTCCTCCTTGTCCTCCTCTGCCACGGAAGGACTGGTTGTCCGGAGCAGGCTGGGACTGCTGCGACTTCGAACCACATCTTCTTCTGACCCTTTGGTTCCTAGAATAGGGCCTCTGGGGTGCAGAGAAGCGGATTCCACGGCAGACAGCGTCTTCCGTCCTTCTCGCTCTGGGTCAACGCCTCGCGAACGGTCTTGCCAAACAGAGCAGAACCATCAAAGGCGTTATCGCCTTGAAGGGCTCAGAGAAATCGCAGTGGCGGAGCCAGGCCTGACGCCTAGTGACCAGTCCTGTCCCCCGTAGCATGGGAGAGTAGCCGCATAGAAGTATTCGTGACTGACCTTAGAGTGGCCATTTTGGTGGAGTGCAGAGCTCTGTCCTCCTCCGAAATGGACTCAGGGGGGGATGCAGCGTTAATAAGGTCTCGCTGCATCCGAATAACATGTGGCAAATAGTCCAGCGCCCACACCGAAAAGCCCGCCGAACTGAACATCCGCTTCCCCAAGCGGACCATCATCCGAGACTCCTTGCTCGGTGGGTGGACTGAGGACTCTCCTGAGCCAGTTCCCTCTTTGTGGCCGCCGCCATCAACATGGCATCTACAGGAGGCCCCTTACTCCAATGGGTCCTGTCAGAAGGCGGGCTAAGGATTTTGTCAGGTCTTTTGGGAATTGGCTCCACGGTGTCCGGTTCCTTCCACGCCCTGGTGGTAATAAGGTCCACCAGGGGTCGGCAGGGGGACACCCAAGAGGTAGACGGGCCCGCTTAATGCCTCCAAGAACACGGACTCGTCCGAGGAAGACTTGGGGCAGACCACCCCCTGATACGGAGTATTTCCATGATGTCTCCGAGGAGACATCCTCGGGGTGACCGTGGGGAGCCTTCCCTTCCTCCAAGTCCGTGTCTTCAGTGAGAGACTCAGGGAGTCAATGTGCCTCCTTTTGACGCATATATGCGAGGAGCCTCCTCTGGGGGCTGTCAGAGGAGTCCTCAGCAGCCATTTGCTCCATAGGAGCAACTTGGGGCACAGAAACGGGCTGTCCCAGGGGCCGGATGGTGGAAGCCTGGCCCAGTGCAGAGGGAGCGGGACGGAGCCGGCAAGTGCCGGGGTCCGAGACCTCAACAGAGCCCTCTCCACTACATCAAAAGCCGGGAGCCGACCTCACCAAAGGATCCGACAATCGGCTCCCTCGGATCCGAAGAGTGGATCGGAGCCGCGCGGGCTACTTGATCCGGACAGTGCGCCCGACACAGACGGCGCCAGCACTGATCCCCGGATCCGGGCGGGGATCCAGGCTCCGAGATCGGGTCCGGGCATGGTCGGATCCGGTACCAGTACTATCGGATCCGACCTCCCCGCCCGCTGCTCGGCTCCAGCTGCTCCGAACCCGGAAGCGGGTCGGAGAAGGAGCGATAGGCTTGAAAAGGGTGTTGAGCTCCCGAGGGGAGGCAAGAGCACTCCCATCTGCATCTGGGCCTGGATGAACCTTCGCATCATCCGTCCAGATCAGCATCCGAAAGGCTATGGTAGATCGGCGGGGCTACCGAGGTAGTCCTGGATTGCCTCCTCGTGAGCCTCGCCGGCGCTCGTGTCTCCTCCTCCTCAGGACCCGTGAGAAGCACACAGGTGACCGGAGCCGAGAAGGAGGAGACCGCCCAACAGGAAGCCGGGAGAAGCCTGGCAGGCGGGCCGAAACAGAGGTCTCGGCCCGCCGTGCTTCTCCTCCGGGTTCTTGACATCCCTCTCCTGTCCTGAAGCGGGAGTTTGAGTCCCAGGAGCAGGAGGGGTGCTACAGGGGGAACAGCTGCAGCCGCAGGGAGTCCCCGAGGGAGCGGTCGGAGCCGAGTCCGGGCGGTAAAAGACCCGCCAGGACCAGCTTGGACCTCCGCTCCCTCAGTGCCCTGGGGTTGAACCCTGCACAAATGGAACAGCCAGATGTGAGGTGCTCAACCCCAAGACACTTAACTGAGTGTGGCCATCAGCCGGTGAGAGCTTATGGCCACACTCGAGCATTAGAGAAAAGAATGACTTAGGCTGGTCAGCCATAGTCAAAACTTCCCAAAAGTTACAGAAGTAACTTAACAAAAAACTAAAACAAGCACACAGGCCTCACACACACTCTAGGGAGGGAATAAAAAATACTACTGTAAATTAAATTTAAACTAAAAACAGTCAATACACAAAGGGAACCTACAACTTTCACACAAAAAAGTTAAAGAAAGCAAAAAAATTTCTATTTTTATACAAGAAAATACCACTTAGCTGAGAGCTAAAGAAACCACATCCAGTTACCAGCGCGGCAAACAAGATCTGAGGTCATGAGGGTAGAGCAGGGCATTATGGGTGAGGGGAGGAGCTGAGAGCTTGGATCCATAGCTGGAAACTATGCCGGTTCGGATCCGATATCGGATCCATAACCCACAGGTTGCAGACAAATGAATATCCTACTTCAGATCACAGGTTATACTATTCCTTTAGAATGGATAACCACAACATTAGATTAAGTAATGTCTGTGAGTGAAACCACTGGGTAATAATTTGAAAAGTCAAGACCCACAAGAGTGAGTCCCAAAATATGGAGACTGAATGGCCAAAAGAACAGCCTTATATATACTTAAGTCTGGGATACACTTTTCTCCGTGGTATGGCAATCTTGGAGTTGGTATATATAATTTGGAGTGGTGTGGGTGGGTGGGTTTAAAGGAGAAGAGTGATTTTCAAGATTCGCTCTTCTCCTGTCTTTCTGGTCTTTTTTTTTTTTGGGCTTGTCAGCACTCGGCATTTTGAGTTCCAACATTTCAATAAGGAGCCCAGCCACTGATTTAGGGAAACTGCTCCTATTGAGGGGTAAATTTAATTTGTTGAAAATGTACATCATTTTGTGCATCTGTTCTACATTAAAAAGCAACGGAGGGGTACTGAAAATGTATTTAGTTTTTTTGAGTGTTTTCTCTGAAACAAAAAGTCTTGAAAATGTTGACACATAGCTTCAAATGGAGATGAGCAGAAGCAACTACATGAATAATCAGCCTGCCAAACACTAATGTGTGCTTGTAAGCTAAAGTCTGGAAATATACATTCAAAAGAAGTATCATGCACAATAGGTAGGAGTAACAGCTTTTTATCATAATGGCCACTTTGTCCGTACTATCATGGAATGTAAATGACCTTACAGATAAAGACAAAAAGCAAAGAGTACAGAATTATATTAAGGTGTGTAAGATGTAAATAGTAGTGTTGTAAGATACATAGTTGGATAGAAATTAGCATACAAGTTTTATAAAAAGTATTTCAGGGTGAACATTCAGCAGAATATTAGGGACAAATAAAAAGGGGAATGATACTACAGATTGCAAGAGGAGCACCAATAGTGAAAGAAGAGGAAGAAAAAATAATGGTAGATTTTTGGTAGTAAGAGGTTATTGGCAGGAGAAAGAGGATTACACTGTCAAGAATTTATATTCTAAAAGTGCTGTAATGGAGCTTAAGAGGATATTTGCAGCCATAATAGGTTTTCAGCAGGGAATATTTGTGGGTGGGGACTGGACCTTGATTTACAATGGTGAGGGTGTATTGAGACCTATAAGGGAAAACATAATATCAGAGAATATGATGGGAATATATGACAATGTTTGGTATGAAAGATATAAATTCAGCAGCAGAAACCTAGACTGACTTTATTATTACCCAAAGTACAATAACTGGAATATACTAGATAGAAATTATAGTTCACAGAAACGTGTGTATTTAATTGAAAGCTTTGAAATATATCTAATAACTCTTTCTGATCATGCACCAATAAAAGGTAAGATAAAGATGCAGGGAAATGAAGTAAAAGTCAGACAGCGATGCCTTTGTACTTACCTGTTAAAGTGAGAGGACTTTAAAGAATGGGTAACAGGTTAATGATTCAAGATTTATTAGGAGAGCTAGACATTTCTTTAGAAAGGATAGCTAGTGAGAGGGAGAAAATGAAAACTGAGTTTTAAAACATGGTAGAAATTAAAAAAAATATATACAAGAATTATTTAGAGGAGTTGACGAAAAGTATTGCAAAATATGGGGAATTTCACAGAACAGCAACAAGTGCTAAAGGAACAATAAGGGAGTATTTGGATAATATGTATGAGTTTAAAAAGGTTCTTACTAAACAACTATTTTTGGATAACAATTCCAGAGCACAAAAACTTTCAGCGCAATGACTTAGGCATCAAAAAGTAGAGAGGTTTGTTGTCAAACTTAGGGAGCCTATAACAAGTAAAATGACCAGAGATCCTAGAGTGATATTAGATATATTTGAACATTTTATGAAGGTTTGTATAAGGCAGATTACTACAGAAACCAAGAAAAGGCACAAATTAAAATATTTTGGAATATTAGATTATGTCAAAGTAGTCAAGAATGCCACATAATTAGTAAAACAAAATGAAGCCAGGAGCTAGAAAACTGAGCTCTTGATTTATTAATATAAAATCATTTAGCTCTTTTGTCCTGCTAACTGGATTCTGAAGAAGTTAATAAGGTTAATTTGGATAGAGGAACCAGGCAGGGGTGTCCTCTAGAGCCACTGGTAAAGAAAATAAGGGACTCACAAATTCAGGATACAACTGTTAGTTATCAAGAAAAGTTAGCTTTCTTCACAGATGATACAATGTTATACCTGATAAACCAAGACAAGGATAGTTATGTGTTCTGGAATAGTCTGAGAGTTTCTTGTTTTTTTTTTCAGGATATAAAATAAATGATGATAAAACAAATGTTATAGTGGTAAACCATATGCCTACACACATTGGTTCATCAATACCCATATTTAGAGGGACATGATAAGATCAAGTATTTAGGTGAATGGATTGAAATAATTCTATTATGGCAGCAACGGGTATGTGTGAAGAGACAAAACAAAACATAATACAAAGAGTGTAGAGGCTGGAAGCTCTTGATTATGGATATGGATATCAAGATACAAGCAGTGAAAAATTCTCTAGTCATTTTAGTTCTTTGTACATGTCATGTGTTTTTTATCAACCAGAGGAGAAACTGTGGACTGAAATTAATAAAGCACTGAAAAAATTCATCTGGGAGGGAAAGAGAGCAAAAGCAAAGTGGGAAAAGTTGATTCTCCCCACAGAACAATGTGGTTTAGAATTACCGGATTTGAAGGGAATGCTTTAGAGCTACACAGTTAAGGCATAACACAAGCAGAGGTTTATAAATTAAAGTGGAAAGGGATAATTATGAAACTGTGTTCAATAAGTAAGGAAAGAATAGGATCTGGGATGCAGGTGAACTGTATAGCAGTCACGTGAAAGAGAAACTGTAATAATTTTGCTTTGAAATTACAAGATTTCCAACTATTCATATGCCAGAAAGCTAAAAGCAGTAAAAGTGGAATTAGAAATATCTGTAAGGAGATAAGACAGCCAAAAGCAAAAAAAAAAAAAAAAAAAACTCATTAGCAGGTAAATGTGAAACTTAGCTTAATTGTATCTGTAGTTTCTAAAAGAGTAAGAGAAGGTGTCCTGGCCAAACTTCCTATAGTCAAACTTTGGGTCTTCCCTGAAAAAAATTTGATAGCCCAGTGGGATTAACCCAGTCAACAAAGTGTAAATAAACAAACACTGAAGAGACTGTTGTGTACAGACCTGTGAGTTTGTTTCCTCCACTTCTGTCTTTACATGTAATGTCTATTGGAAATTAAAGCAGTACAGCTTAGGGCTTAGTATTTCTTTGAGCTAAGAGATAGCTAAGATGATGTTTAGCTGTAAGCAGTTGTTTACTTTCTTCTAATCTACCTGTTCTTTGCATGTTTAACTGTTAGATTTACCGCTGTGTCTTGTTCTTTAAATATTTTTATGAATTCACTTTTTAAAAATCTTGTGATGGATCATTTGTTTACTCAATTGATAAAATGTATTTACTGCTAAAAGTAACAAGTTGCTAGCAGCCACCTCTAATTGGACAGACTACTCTGCTACATATGTCTATTTGTGTTTATTTGGCTTATTAACAAGAACAGAACAAAGTACATTTGTGTAGGCAATGTACCATTGTAGTATTTGGTTGAATACATCACTTTGCAGTATTCTTATGATCTGGGACTTTCATCCACAAAGAACCCAGCTTGGGTTGTCAACCTTTTAAAGCCCATGATCCTTCTTTTGTGAGGTGTAAATTCCCCTAGACACGCACCACAGTACTGGTATAAAAGGAGCATATGCCCATGCCATTTTCAGAGCTTTCTTGTCAGGATAGAGTGTAAGTTATTCAGTAGAGTAACTTCCTGAGAAAAATGTCAGAAATCTGATCAAAGCTAATAAAAGGCAGGGTGAATTTTGAGAATAAAGGAAGTTTTAAGATAGGAAAAGGAAAGAAATTAGGAAACAGCCACCCCAGCCACAAGGTAAAACTTCAAATGTATATCCCCAGAGGGGATGGGGGGTTAGAGGTACTGCAACACTGAACATCTACTATTACGGTAAGTTATCTAAACAATCATACTATGTTCTTCATTAGACCACTGTTCAATATTCAACATCTGGTATGATTCCAAAAGCTTGATCAGACTGGGAGATGGAAGAGGAGAGACTGTCTGAATTTAGAATTCCATGAAGGACAGCCGTAGCAAATTCAGTTCTTGCTCCAGACTGGATATTCAGTGTATAATGTTTAGTGAATGTGTGTAAAGAGGACAAAGTGGCAACTTCAAGAATTGTCTCAGATTCTACCCCTTGCATGAAAGCCCTGAAGTAGCTTACATTATTCCTGGTATCTGCTTGCCATAATTTGGATATCAAAAGTGGACTGTATTCCAGACGCAATTGGAAATACTTTGTTTAGATGCTGGTAAGCCCATTTTTTTCCTGAAAAGGACACAAACAATAGGTCAGACTTCATCAGAATCAGATCTTTTGACTTATAAGTTAAACCTGAGCTGTCTATGAACATTGAAATAATGTAAAATTCTTTCCTCCTTTGTTTTGAATATTTGGAAAGGAAGCAGATAGCTGGACTGCCTAATTATGAATAAATTCAGAAACCATTTTAGGGCTTATTCTGTTCTTTTTGGGGGAAACAGAAGGAATGCACAATATGGCCTGTTGCTGAGAAAATAGAAACTCTTCCAGATGAGGTTAAAGTTACAAGCAAGATAGCTTTCCAGGTCAGAAACTACAAAGAATAATCATCAGTTGTCTAAAAGGGACAAATAATTCAACTTTATAATATATAGTCAAAGTACCAAAAAACAGCCACTCTTTTTTTTGGAGATTTAATGTGGTGAACTCCATTGAGAAATAGCCTCACCTAATTATTGTTAGATAAGGGGGGGGTCCAGTGAAAAACAAGCAGAAATAGATGAAATATGTACTTGATGGAAGTGTAGGATAAACCAAACTCGAGCAACTCACAGAGATATTAAAGGACCAGAGAGCCCTTGCTGGAGTCCTGTCCTGATACCAAATAAAAAGCTTTTTCCATTTGGATATACAAGTCTTTCTGGGGTTAGTTTTTTTTTTTAGCTTCTCTAAAAATTTCCAGCACAACCTGAGAGAATTGGTGCCTGAAAGGAATTAAATCCTATCATCCATACTGTGAGCTTTAGGGTTTGTTGAGTTGAGATGAGTCAATTACCCCTCATCTTAAGTAAGTAAATCTACCAAGAGTGGAAGGGTCTGTAATGATCGCTGGTCAGTTCCTTGAAAAGAGAGAAGCAATGTTGCATTGGCCAAAACAGAATCAGCAGCAGTATCCTTGGATTGTCCCTTCTTATCTTTTGAAGCATTTTGAGAACTAGAATAAAGGCATACAGAAACCTCGCCTTCCAGTTACTTGAGAAGGCATATGTTGCCATTGCCAGTTTCTTGACAAATTTGCATTTAAAACAGACTCAGTTGCCTCTTTTGTACAGATGCAAACAAGTCTATTTGAGGAACTATGAACTGGTGAATGAGCTTGAGGATGACCTTTCTTTTTAACCATCATTCCTGATGGTCTGTCTTGGACCTGCATAGAGTATCTGCCACTGTGTTTAGATGGGAGGGGTCATAGACTGCTTGAAGAAAAAGATTGTATTGAATGGCCACTTCACAAGCTGTCATGGCTAGTATGCAAAGGGGTTAAGACTTTGTTCTGACTTGCTTGTTTATATACCACACGACTGTGGTACTATCTGTCAACACTTTTAGATTACTGGGAGTCCACAGACCATGGAGAACTTTGAGACCATTGTTAATGGCCATCATCTCCTTAACAGTGATGTGATGTTTCTTCTGTAAGGAATTGTATGCACCCTACCCTGATCTTTGGTTTCCTGGGAGCAAGTTCCTAATGCAAAATCTGAAGCATCTGATGCAATGCTCTTACAAAAGATGTACAAAGAGGACTACCAGATTGGAGTCCACCTGTATGACAAACTGGAGTAATTCCTGAAACAGACATTGAATGAATGATTGGAAGTTTTTGACAAAGAATTCTGTTGCTGGGTCCTCACATTGATCTGAGATACCACTGAAATGTCCTCCATTGAAGCCTCTCAAGAATAACTATGAGAATGGTTGAAGCCGTGAAACTAAATATTTTTATAAATTCTTTTTCTGAGGGAGACCTTCCTTTTGTTGGATTTGGTAAGTAGCTTTTGTATGTTACTATTTTTCTGGAGGACGAAAGGCAGTCTGTAATGTGGTATCTATCAGACAATCAAGGAAGACTACTCTAGAGGATGGAATTAAAGAAGATTTCTTTAAACTGAAAGTGAATCCTAAATTCTGAAGTAGGTTCATACAGAACACCAAAGCCTTTAGTACCACTGACCTGGAGAAAGTTTGGATCAAACACATGAATTCCTTGCAGCCTACAAAAGGCTATCACTGGGGTCCTTCACTCAGTGAATACCCTTGGTGTTGTACAAAACCCAAAAGGCAAAGAAGTAAACTAATAGTGGGAGCCCATGACCTAGAACTGTAAATATTTTCTTTGACTCTTATGGTTAGGAATAGGCAAGTAAGCATCTTTCTAATATATGGGGCATAACCAATACATCTGGGTGTGGAAAACGTGGACATGTTTAAAGGGTTAACCTTTTCAAGTCAGGAACCCACAAAAATGTGTTGAATCTGGATAGGTTTAGAATTAGCCTCCATTCTCCTTCTTTCCCAGGGACCAGAAACAGCTTTAAATATAATCATTTTCGCCAGAGGTGTGATGGCACTGCTATGACCCCCCCAAAATAAGAAGGTTTGAAATAACAGGAGGCATAAGATGTTCCTGATCTTTGGAGACTGAAGTTTGGTATCTCACTGAAGTTTATAACCTCTTCTTATGATACTTAACATCAACAAGTCTGAAGTGAGTGTGTCCCATAATGGAAAGCAATAGGATAGATTCCAAACAATTTTGGAAGAAAAGGATAAATGGCTGGGGAGAGGAACAGGAAGGAGAAGGAAAAGGTCATAGCTGATCTCTGTTACTGTCTGAGCCTTCACATCCAGTCTTCTTGGTCTCTGAGTACCCCCACCCCCTTACCATTTCTTCTAAAATTGGACTGCTTGATTTTTGTTGTTTAGATTTGAGTTGCTTTCTAAAGAAAGGACCTGGTTTTGCAGGGTAATTTCTGTCATACCTAGATATTGGAGAAATAAATAGCTGTTTATCTCTTGCATTACATTACCTCTCTCTCTTCCACTTTTGGAAAGACTTCAACTGTAGGTCCCCCAAACAGTAGTTATGTAGAGGAGTATTCAGTAACTGAGCCTTTAAGTCCTCTGGTAAAGGTTGGAGCCTTAACCAAGCATGCTTACAGATAACAGCGTCACTGGCAACTGCTTTGGATGATGTATCAGTGGCATCAAAGCCACATTTTGTGGAATGTTTAGCTACCTGAGAGGTGAAATGAAGCATTTGTTGAAGTTTTGATCACATGTTAGGGTTAAGAATTTAAGAAAACATATAGACGTCCAAGATGGCTGCACACTGATCAACAGCTTAGCTTCAGCTCTCAAAGTGTAATAACAGAAACTGAGAAAAAGAAATGCCATTGAAACAGTTTTTGTTGGTATAATTCTAACTACTCAGACAATACACTACCTGGATGCCAACAAAGAAGAAATTTGGAAAAACCTAAAAGAAAATCAACCAGAAAAGGTTAAAGAGAAAACACTGTCTGTTAAGCAAAAAAAAAAAAAAAGTTCACATTTGAGCTTTGGCTTAACAGATGGCTTCCAGTAATTTAGAGGAAAAAATACATGATTAAAGCAAATAAAGCAAATGAAACACTGAATAAAGGATGGAAAATAGAAGTTTTAACTAGCTGTTCAGATGATCTGATAAAACTGCAAAACCCAGAAGCTGGAATGAAAAACAAGCTAGCTGAATAGGAGGCTTCTCATGAAGAGCTGTTTCAAAAAATAATAGGACTAGAAGACAAAGTACATGGAGAAAACCTGAGATTTTCTACTGTACCAGAGAAACTGGAAGGAACAGATTGTATTAATTTTATGAAAGCACAAATTAGCAACTGAACTGGTGTTACACAGCAGGATTTTTTTAACTGAAAGGACACAGAGTGTGTGTTCTAAACTTGGCCATGAGAAACCAGTCTAGACCTATATTGATTACAATGCAGTCCTATCAGCAGAAAGAGCTGATCCTGAAAAAATTGTGGCAGAAGGGCAACGTATTAAAAATTAGACATAGCAGAGTGTTTTTAGAAAATGATTATTCACTGTACACCAGGCAGAAAAGAAGCACATTTATCTCAGCAACCAGGGAATGTCAAGAAGTAGGTGTGAGACTGAATCTGCTATATCCAGCTGTCTTCAGTGTATTCTTCCCAGAGAATCAAAGACATTTTTTTATGCAGAACAGGCTAAGGAGGAAATAAAAGTTTATTCAGAAAAAGGTGAGTCATCAAGCAAAAGGGAACACTGCTTCTTCTGACAGTAAAGTTCATAGAGAGAATTTGCCAGTGAAACCTCTTCTAATGTTCAGAAGTACCTTGGACTTGAACCACAGTCTGGTGTTGGGAGATGGAGATAAATGGGAAGATGACAAACAACACTGAAATTAGTGAATAAATGGGAGATAATAAATCATCAATAACATTTGTGAAATATAAGCTTTGCAAGAAAAAGTGGCTAAAAAAGACTTGACTTCTATCAAAATTGTTAAACTTGTGAGTGGACTATAAAGCATATACCCCACTTTATGTCATTAATGTTTAGAAGAACACTAAAAGAGGAAAAAAGTAACAGGTAAAACATTTTTTGTTATTATTAGTATTATTAGTATTTGTATAAAATAGTTCATTGTGATATACACTTCCTTTCTCTTACTCTTTCTGCCTATATTCTGATATCAATCTTTGATAGGGAAGGCTATTTCTAGCCTGTAGTCCAGATGTATTTTTAGCCTCTTCCCATTCTATTACCCTTCCCTTTCTAATTATTTTCTCCCAATACCTTGGTTCCTGTAACATTTTTCTCCAGTAAATGCCAGCCCCCTCTTGCCTATTGTCTGTATCACTAATTGCAGTCATCCCTGTCAGGACAATCTCCTTTCTCCATTCCCATATTGGCTTCGTTTTGATATGAACATAATATTCTGTATGATTATTGTTATTCTCCTTAACAATCTGCATTCAAAATCCGAGTCTTTTCTTGTTTCTTGAGCTTCCCCTTGTTTCACCATCATCACTTTCCACTTTGAATTATAGTTTTCTATTTGTGCTATATATGGGAACCATAAATGTGTTGCCCTGAAATACCCCTTCAAATCGGGTAATCCCAATCTGCTCTGTTCTATTGGAACAATAAGCTTATCCCACTTGACTTTTGGCTTCTTCCCCTCCCAGGTAAAATCCTTCAGCTCTTATTAATTGCTGTCCACAGCTTTCCTTCTGGTTGATAAAAATATCCCGGATGTGTATAAGACTAAAGGGACTGAAAACATTTTAATTGCTTGTATCTTACTATTGATATCCATATAACAGTGTTTCCATTTTCTCATTTTTTTATATTATCTTTTGTTTAGTCTCTTCCCACATATCATTAGCTGCCACACTGGAATAATTTTTAATCCATACTCCTAAATACTTCATTTTATCATATCCCCATAAGTATAGATATTGCTGAACCAATTCATATATGGCTACACAATTTGCTTTTGCCATTGTTTTAGCTTCATAAATTTTGTATCTCAATATGTTCCACAGCACTGTAATGTCCCTTTCTGGTTTTGTCAGGTATAAAATAATGTCATCTGCAAATAGAGCAAGTTTTCTTGACTACCATACCAATTATATCCCTGAATTTCTGAGCCCCTTATTTTCTTTGCCAGTGGTTCTAAATATAATGCAAATAACAAAGGGGAAAGAAGACACCCCTGCCTGGTTCCTCTGCTCAGGCAGTGATTATCAGAGAGGATCCCACTGACTTTAATTTTTGCTTCCGATCCCTCATATATCCTCCTAATCAACCTTATAATTTTATCAGGGAAAGAAATGCATCCACTGCTCTGCACATAAAGTCCCAGCTTACTCTTTCAAATACTTTCTCTGCATCAAGACCAACCAACAACAATGGTATTTTCTTACACTCTGCTTCCCTCTGGATCATCAGTGCTCTGTTAATGTCATATGTTTGCCTCCCCTCCACAAAACCATATTGATTCATATCTATCAGTTTTGGCATCACTTTTGCCATTTTTGAGCCATTATGTACATAAACACTTTATAATCATGGTTTAGTATTTAAATGGGCCTGTATGAAGCTGATTACACCTACCACAGCTTTCATCCAGTATGCTGGTACTTCTCCTCTTAAAATGCTGTTAAACAAAACCTTCCAGATCTTTAGCATTTTCTTCCACCTAGCTTCCAGATTTCCACAGGAATGCAATCTCTTCCTGGGAACTTTCCTGTAGATTGGTTATATATCACCATTTTTATCTCATCTCTTCCTATCCTACCCTGTCAGTAATTGAGCCTTCTCTACCTCTAACCTTGGCTATTTAATTCCTCCATAAACATTTCTATTTTTACCTTTTCTTGATTTTCATATTTCTCTGCTTTATACAGACTATGACAGAATGTCTAAAATATTTCTAATACTTCTACAGAATCCCTTGTTATCTTCCTTGTTACAGTTTCCTTAAGCTTGGTGACAGCCCCTTCTACTTTCTTTTGCCCTAGTCATTGTGCTAAAAATTTTTGTGCTCTAGAGTTATTATCAAAAAATAGTTGCCTAACAGCAATCCTTCTACACTCATGCATATTATCAAGGTAATCCCTTATTTTCCATTTAGCATTCTGCAGTTGCTCCCATTCTTGCTGTGTGGGATCCCCCTATTTTGCAATCTTTTAACATTTGTCAATCCCTCTAAGTAATTATTATTACTTCTTAACCATATCTCCCTTTCTTTTATTTCATTACCACGTTTTTATTTTAGTTATTATTGGCTCATGATTTGAAAT
The DNA here is from genome assembly GCF_019279795.1 of Protopterus annectens. Taxonomy (NCBI): domain Eukaryota; kingdom Metazoa; phylum Chordata; order Ceratodontiformes; family Protopteridae; genus Protopterus; species Protopterus annectens. Next base: position 1,161,461,395 of record NC_056741.1, on the reverse strand, counting down.
GGTTATTGGGTGCATATCAAGACCTTCAATTAAATGCACATGTTGCTGTGGAATGTAAATTCTGTCTAGCCTAGCCCAGTTATTGTATCTTGGGGAATAATATGTAAATTCACTCCGCACTCCTAGTACTAAATTCACATCTTCCATGCCAAATATTTTCATAAATTTCTTTAATAACCTACCCTCCTTTGTTATATTTTCCCTTCTGCTCCCCCAGACACATTTTCACTATTGCAAATCAAATTCCAGTCCCCACCTATAAGTAATATTCTTTGCTGAAAGCTGATTATTTCTCCCAGAATTTTCTTAGGCTCCATTATAGCAGTTTTCAGTGGACTGTAAATACATGCCAGTGTAATCCTCCTCACTTTGCAGTGGCCCCTTAGTATTACAAATCTACCATTATTGTCTTTTTTATCCTCTTCTATTACTATTGAAGCTGGTCTTTCAATTAATATAAGTACTCCTCTCATCCTTTGCCCCAAGTATTCTGCTGAATAACCATCCTGAAAGCTTTTCTTTATGTTCAGTTCTTTATAAATGTGTCTCCTCTAGCATACCTATTTGCACTCTCATTTTTAATATAGTTCACTTCCCTTTTTTGTATTTATCTGTGAGACCATTAACATTTAAAGACATTATAGAAAGCATCATATTCTTGACAGATTATTATTCCCACCTTTTCTGTATAAAAGCACTTTTGTTAAATGAGTAAATTCAGCTTTTGTGCTACATGCATGCACTGTTTGGCAGATTAATCTTTTATATAGTTGTTTCTTGTCATCTCCATTTCAGCCTCTGTCACATCTTATAGAACTTCTTGTTTTATTGAAAACCTTCAAACAAAAATGCACACACACAGCCAGTACCCCCTAAATCCTATTCACTTAATAGCACACAAAACTATGTAGCTATTTAAATATTGAAGTTTTACCCTCCTAATAGGAACAAATGTTCCAGACTGACAGCCACACACACATACATCCTCAAGCTAATAGAGAGGTTAACCATGCTAAGATGCATGGTATAGCCTGTGGTTCTATTAAGTGCTGTCTGGTTTTGTCTTATCTTTATAGCTCTCTCAGCAGGAAAAACACTTGAATGCTTTCAGAAAACATTTTCTACAAGCCATTTCTCTATCAGATTTTTCTGCTAGAGACATGAGAACCACACACAAAACTATTTACTAAACAAAACGCCTTGTAATATTCAATATTTTTTTTCCTTTACTTGCTTTCTCTTAAAACTTGTTACTAGACTAAGCTAGTGGCCTTAACCCAGTCATTCTCGTATGCAAGAAAGAGAAAAAGCATACTATTTTTCTTTTGCCATGCTCTTTTAACCAGATCTTTTTTTAAATTGCAGTGCCTCCATTTCTTAAAAGTGAACAAGGAGAAAGAGAGCAGAGGGGAGAAAAAAAGAGAGCACCTGTTTACATTAGTATTACCATTACACTTAAAAATAACTGAAATAAAAACTTTGTAACATGCAAATAAAATCATGCACCATTTAAATAGTACATCTAAGAAAAAAATGTTTTACTTACGGTTAATTTTCTCCCTCTCATCCCCTTTCCTGAGTATTTTTCCAAACATTAATGACATGAAGTAGGACATATGTGTTAGAGTCCCCTACAAGTTTAACAAAGTCCAAAAAAAGTCCAATATTTCAAGATTTTCTTGTTCTGTCATGTTTTACAAATACAATTATTGGTTTGTAATCCAACATTTGTCAGTTTATAAGTTACTGATTTTATTCTGCAAATGTTAATGACATGAAGTAGGGCATATGCTTTAGAGTCTCTACAAGTTTAATAAAGTCCAAGAAAGTCCAATATTTCTAGATTTTCTTGTTCTATTCCCGTTCATCTCCTTTCTCCAAAACCCTGTCTCTGCTTCATTTTCAACATACTCTCAATTCTTCTGGTCAACTATTGAGCTTTTCCCTCTCTCAATAATTTTCTGTTGAAACACTGGAAAAGGTTTCATTGGCACAGTCTCTCTGTGGTCTTTATTACCAGAAGAACAAGAAGCAGAATCTCCTGTTTCACAGCTCACTTTTTGTTGGATACACTTTTGTATTCTTTCCTTAGCATGTACTTCATCAAAAAATGATTTTGTTCTTCCAGGGAAAATATTTTGAAGATAGCTGAATATAGCAGCTTGAATCTCATGCCTGCTTCTTGACATTCCCTAAATAATGGGATAAATTCACTCCTCTTTTGCCTGGTATACAATGAGTAGTCATTCTCCAGAAACACTCTGCTGTCTCCCACTTTTGGTGTTTTGTCCTTCTACCACAGTTTTGTCAGAACCATCTCCTTCTGCTAGTACAATTGCATCTTTACTATTAAAGGTTTAGTCTTTTTTTCTCATAGCCAGGTTTGGAGCATACACACAATGTGCCCTTTCAGTTAACAATTCCTGTTCTGGAATACTAGTCCAGTTGCTTATTTGTGCTTTAATAAAATTAATACAATCTGTTCTTTCCAGCTTCTCGGGTACAGCAGAAAATCTCAGGTTTTACCTACATGCATGGTCCTCTAATTCTATTATATTTTGAAACATCTCTTCTTGTGCAGTCTCATATTCAGCCATCTTTTTCTTCATTTTGACCTCTGAGTTTTGCAGTTTTATCACCTTATCTGAATATCTATTTAAAGCTTCTTCCATTTTTTCCAGCCTTTCACTGTTTGAGTTGATATACTCCATTAGTGTTTCATTTATTTTAGTCAGGTCTGTGTGCAGTTGCCTTATACTTTCCTCTGGGTTCCTCTAGGTTGCTGGAAATCATCTCTGGAGCTTGCACTGCATTTTGATGAAAGGTACAGTACTTTTCCTAGTCAGTGTTTTTTTTTTTTTTGTTGCCTTTTCTTCCTGATTTTCCCTCACGTCCTCTGTATTTATTTTCTTCTGGCATCCTGGCAGTGCACTTACTAGCCATTTACTGAAATTTACCCAGAAATCTAGGTCCACTGGCTTTCTCTGCTAAGTTTCTGTTTTCACACTGGGAGAGCTCAAATTAATTGTTACTCAATGTGCAGCCATCTTGGAAGTCTCCCTGCTGCAACAGGGCTCAGTTTTGAGCTTTTTTATGGGTTAAATTGTTTAATTCAGTTTGCTCACCATTTTAACATGGCTTCACAGAATTAGGTGACCAGCCACTTCTCTGCTGTATTCATCTGTGCAATCTAAGGAACCTGTTGCATTCTGCTAATAATAAGTACAATTTTATATTGAATTTTGCACTTTTAAACTGTATTTTTGCTATATTGCTTTTTTAAAACTGTTCTTGCTGATTTGTCACACATTTTGTCTACTGTAGCATAGAGAAGATTCAAACCTGCTGAATCTGGTTCTGTTTGTTAAACTGAGAACTAAACCAGGCTGTCTTTTGTTGGAGAGGGCCCCCTGCACCCTTGTGGTAGGAGAGTGCAGTTAAGACTCATCTTATTGAAGGTTGCTGGCACAGGGCTCAGTTTTGAGCTTTTTTACTGGTTAAATTGTTTAATTCAGTTTGCTCACTGTTGCTACATAAGCCCCATGTTTGCACATGTTTGCGCTTGTTTTAACACAGCTCCACAGAGTTAGGTGACCAGCTACTGCTCTGCTGTATTCACCTGTTTACGAGTAGCACACCTCCGTGCACCATCGCTCACTGCTGTGCATTAGGGGGGTAAACACTGACAGTTACACATGCAAAATCTTCACTAGATAAATTTTCCCTTAGTACCTGCCTGTGATTCAGCCAAGAAGTCCTTAAATTGTGTTTAGCTGTTCAGAGAGCACCTCAGCTGTGCTTTTCCCCCTTAAACAGTCCCAAAACCACCAAATTTACAATAGTCTTATACCATTTAGAGAACCCCCCACTAGTATATTTCTACCCTATTGTTAAGCTCCACTTTCATTTTATCCCTCCCCTAGCTATATCTTCTGAAGATTTTTTTTTCTTCCCTATTAATTCCTGAAAAATTTCCACTAACCATTCCTTAAATTCTTCTCTGTTTAACAGATAGGTAGGAAAGTGCTAGTGTCTCATTTTTATTTCGTGACCCTGCATTTTCAGTTTAGTTATTATTGGTACATGATCTTAAATAGTTATTGGATGCATATCAAAACCTTCAATTAAATGCACATGTTCCTGTGAAATATAATTTCTATCTACCGTAGCCCAGCTTTTGTACCTAGGGGGATAATATGAAAATTCCTACTACTGAATTCACATCTTCCATTCCAAACATTTTCATAAATTTCTTCAAAAATGTACCCTCTTTTCTTATAGTTTTTTTCCCTTCCAGGCTCCCAGATACCTCATCCCTGTTGCAAATCATATTCTAGTCCCCACCTGTAAATAATATTCCCTACTGAAATCTGATTTCTCCCAGAATTTTTTAAGCTCCATATTAGCAGTTTCTGGTGAAACAGAAATACATGCTAGCTTAATCCTCTACCCTTGCCAATAGTCCCTTACTACAACAAATCTACCATTATTATCTTTTTCCCCTATTTTATACCTATTGGATCTCCTGTAGCAAATTAATATAATGTTTCCCCTTTTCCTTTATCCTTGATATCATGCTGAATATCCATCCTAAAGTCCTTTATCAAATTAATTTGCTCACTTCTTTCCAAATGTGTCTCTAGCAGCATTGCTATTTGCACTCTGAATTTCTTAATATAATTGAATACTCTCCTTTTTTTGTCTATACCTGTAAGGCTATTTACATCCCAAGATAATATGGATAGTGTAGCCATTATGATAAGAAGTTCTCACTTATTATACATGACAGTTTTTTTGAATGTCCATTTTTAACTCTTGTTACACGCACACCCTAATGTTTGGCAGAATGATTTTTCATATGGTTGTTTCTTGTCATCTGCATTTGAACTTTTAGCACATTTTTCAAGACTTTTTTGTTTTAATGAAAACCCTCAAACAAAAAATAAATACATTTTCAGAACATTCCATAACCTATAGTAACTTAGAAGAGTCACACAATGTATATCTTCAAAAAATGTAGTTTAACATTCCATATAGGAACAACTGCCCCATATTGACAGCTGCACCCACATGCATTACCAAACCTAAAAGTACAGTTACTCATGCATGATACAGCCTGAACTCCCACCTACATTAATTGGTGCTTATTCTTTTCTTAACACTATTCCCCTCCTAGATATCAAAAACAATGTGTATGCTTTCAGAAAACATTATCTTTTAGCCCTAAGTAAAAGTGCTCTGGCTATTTTTAAATAAAACTAAATCATGCATTGTTTTGTTAATTAAATGAATTAAAGTATTAAATCTGCTAGGGAAACTGCTATCTCTTATTCACTTTGAATAATTTAGAACTTTATTTTTCACTGAACTCCTTGCCTTGTACCTTTAAATTTTGCATTTCCCTTAGCAAGCAATGCTCAGAATTCTCAACATTCATTTTTTGCATCTGCAGACAGCTCATCTCCATTGAAATGTGGCAAGCAATGAGAGAAAAAGAAAACAGCTAACAACTCTGCAGATGCATGAAGGAATCTTTGCCAATTTTACTTAGCACAGAATAGAATGTACAATTGCAGACTTCTTGACCCCATTAGAGAAAAACAAGCTAATATTGAAAATTCAAGAAATTTAGCACTTCTTATAGCTTTCATAATTTTGTCTTATTTTGCAAGCCTACTTGCTTACAAACACACCTGATTATAGATTACACCTAGGGCATTAATCCAGACATTCACCCTTACCAAATAAGAGAAAATTTCAAAATTCTACATATAATTATAATCAGTGCATTTTTACACCCCATTACAGCAGCCCAATATCACAGCATATTAACATTGCACAGCCTTTCTTCTCTTATTACATTGCAAAGACTATATTTTTACAAATAAAATACTTTAATGTCTTTATCACATAAAACAATCAATGAAAAACTTCTCCCATCCCCACATTTAAAATACACTTTGCAACATGCTACATATAACTGCTTTACTAACATGCAATTTACTATCATGAAATATTTTATACACATACTATTAAGGACAAAATTGTTTAGTTACAGTTACTTTTTTTCCTTTTAGTGCCTTTCTAAATATTAATGACAAAGTTGGGTACATGCTTTACAGTCCACCCATAAGTTTAACACAGTCAACAGAATTTCAGTCCTTCTCAACCACTTTTCCTTGAAAAGCAATTTTTTGCAAATGTGAATGATGATTTATAATCTCAAAAATTTTTCATTAATTTCAATGGTGCTGGTCTTCTTCCAGTTCATCTTCATTTCCCAACACCAGACTTTGTTTCAAGTCCAAGGTAATCCTGATTCTTCTAGTCAACTCCTGTGCTTTTTTTCTGTCTCAAGCATTTTCCTTTGGAACATTGGAAAATGTTACACTGGCAAAATCTCTCTATGAGCATTATTGTCAGAAGAATGAGAAGAACAGTACCCTTCTGTTTGATGGCTCACTTTTTGTTGGATAAATGTTTTGTATTTCCTCCTTAGCCTGTTCTGCATCAAAAAATGTCTTTGATCCTCCAGGAAAAATATTCTGAAGACAGCTGGAAATAGCAGATTGAATCTCACACTTACTTCACAAAATTCTCTGATTGTTGTTATAAATTTGCATCTCTTCTACCTGGTGTACAGTGTATAATCATTTTTTCAGAAATGCTCTACTGTCTCCAGTTGTTAATACTTTATCTTTCTGACAGTTTTGTCAGGATCAAATCATTTTGTTGGTATGATTGCAATTTGACTAATTCAGATCTTGGCTGCTTTTTCATGGCAGGTTTGGCGCATACACATGATGCACCCTGTCAATTAACAAATCCTTTTGTGGAACAGCAGTTGCTTATTTAGGCTTTCATAAAATGAATACAAGTCTGTTCCTTCCAATTTTTTTTTTTGGTACAGCAGAAAATCTCAAGTTTTCCATGTGTGGTCTGTCGTTTATCTCTACCATTTTTTGAAATAGGAATTCTTGAGAAGTCTCATACTCAGACAGACTTTTCTTCATTTCAGTCTCTGATTTTTGTAGTTTTATCAATTTGTCTGAATAGCTAGTTAAAGCTTCTTCTATTTTTCCAGCTTTTGTTATGTGACTTGATATACTCGCTCAGTGTTTCATTTATTTTAATCATCTCTGAGTGCATCTGATTTTTTTTCTCTAAATTACTGGAAGCATTCTCTTGTACTAAAGATGGAACTTGAACTATTTTTTTTTTTTTTTTTTTTTTTTTGCTGAACATCTGCAGGACTCTTTCTAGTCAGCATTTTCTCTTCACCTTTTCTAGTTGATTTTCTTTCAGGCTATCTAAATTTCTTCTTTGCTGACAACCAGGCAGTACTAGCCAGTATCTGAATTTTACTCAAGCTGGCAGAATTATGAGCTCCTATTTTATAGTTTCTTTTTTTTAATGCTGGGAGAACTGTAATTAACGTGGTAAGTGAGCAGTCATCTTGGAAGTCAAAGATATGTTATTTATTTATTTATTTTTTGCTGGTATCTGAATTGCCTGGAAATGAAAGTGATAAGGTCTTATTAAGTTTATTTCTGTTGACTGCCAAAAGCAATTACTAGAAAATGGAAATCAAAGTCTAAACCAACTGATCTGAAGTACTGAATATTATAAAAGAGATACAAGTACTGGAAGAATGATCTTTAGAAAAGGGAAGGAGCAAATTACATAGGAATAAATGGAAGTTTTGGGAATAATACATACATAATAATGTTCAGCAGGAAAGGAGTGCGGTTTAAGGGAATGCAAGAATTCAGCAATTTGTATAACAGAGGCTGGCTAGCAAGTAGCAGACTCAGTTTGTATAAGCTAGGATAAGTTGAAGCTGGATCTCAGGGGTTGGAACAGACAGATAGGGTTAGGTCAGCTAGGTGAGGGGATGTAACTGAGACAGGGCAGTCCTAAAGGTGAGCTGTGAAAAGGGCAAGGTGCATTGGAATCAGCCTTTGCTGCAGCCAAATACCAAGGATGAAGTATGGTGAGGAAGAGAAGATCTGTGCCTAGGAAGAAGACTTTAAGATGCAAGTAAATTTAACCTTTTCTTGTACTTTACAAACTTGAGTAATTGTTTGCCTGTAATTAAGTTATTGAAGGTGGCATCTCTTTGGGTATAATCATCTTTTAATGTTGTTTTTAATTAAAAAAAAAGAAATAAATCTCTAAATTGATGGCCTTAAGCTGCGTTCTTACTTTGGGCATAATTCAAGTTTTGTTGGCCTAGTAGAAAACATTTTTATTTACAGTTTAAGTGATACCCTGATGGGGAAATATTTTGGGCCTGTTATTGATCATTTTAGCCTGTATGACCATGGTGTTTTTGCATTTTTTTCTATAGATTTTTGGTTTAAAATTGTGCTGCTAACATTGCTACTATACATCTCTGCAAGTTCTGCTTGGTGTGCTTTCTGTAATTTCACTACTTAGACAAGAGTTATCTTAGCCTTGGTTTTGATTAAGCTGCCTTCATAACATTGGGTTCCAGCTGCCCCATCTGTTTTAATTGTGTGGTACATTTAGGGAACCTTCCATTAGATGCTTGTGTAGCATGTTCAAGAGTGATTTAATTTGATGTCTAAATACTGAACCCTTCAAGCATTTTTCTGGTTCTTGGATTCTTCAGGTTGCTTAATTTGCACAGTACCACAGCTGATTAATAATTTTCAACCTGTCTCCAAAGTGTGGGTACCTCTCATGTTGTAGTTCACATAACTAGCTGGGATACTCGCAACATGCTCTTTGCATGAGTTAACAAAACACTTTTTTTAATCCTTGAATTTAGGAATTTCCCTCATAATAAGCTAAAAAGCATGAACACATCAGGCAATGGTTTTCAATTTTTTCCAACACTGAAAGTGTTTACACAATTGCATGTCATGTGCAAGCTCCCGGAAATGGATTTCCAGTCGACTGCTTTAGTTACAAAGATGTGCCAACATGCCAGCAGGGAATGATCATGAGACTTGGAAGCTTAAGCTCATCAAACCACTCACTTTGTGCAACAAGTATTACATAGACCCAGTACAAGAGAATTTAGGCAGATATGGGGATCTAAGAGGCAGGAACGTTTGAGAATAGTTTAAAGGTAAACAGGGGGCTAATATGTAAAAAGTAACATCTTAATTAAGGGGGATAAAGGCATAGAAAATGCTGCCTCATACAGAAACTGTAGTGGGAGGGAGTTAGTATGCTTGTGTGGTAATGTTTGGTATGATGTTTCAGTTAGATATAGGAAGATAAATAAATGGATATATATCTTAACTAATTCCGTTTATAAAGTGTTACTCTTTCATATATCTAAAGGGTTATGGGCATAATTTGAAAAGAGGTAGTCACATCAGAGTACTAATGGATCGACGGCAGTCACCCTAGGCACTGCGCAAGCAAGAGCTAAGGGAATGTTGATGATCTTTATGTTGTTGCAAAAATAGCAGACAGGGAGTCAAAACGGAGAATTCTTTACAGAATCAGTTGCAAGCAGTCAGAATGACTGGTGGGAAAATCTGGTGCAGCAGTCAATGCAGGGTCAGACACTGAGGAATGTCATTCCCACAATCAGCAAGCAAACAGCAATTCAGAAACTGAACAAATGGGGACCATGACAATGGGAGAGGGCCAGACAGAAGGTTCAAGAAGACCAACCAAGAGACAAAGGCCTGAGAAAAATAAGGGTGGAGGTATAGTAATTACCAGCCAACAGAGATGGGGCAAGGAAAGGCTCAAAATGAGAAGGAAGTGCAATGTTTGTTGAATGGTTACAACATAAAGGGTACTTTGACCAGGATGGAGCCTTATCACAGGTGTCCATTGCAGGGGGAAAGAAAAACAAGAGAAAGAGACAAGGTGTCAAATGAAATGGTGGGCAGGAAGAAGGGAGACAGGAAAAACTAGAATATTCAGGAACCCAATTGGGGGGGGGGGCAAGCTCAGGGCTAGAGGAAAACAATCCAGAGACCAGCCATAGGCAAGATCTCATGCTAAAAGTGCCATGGCCAAGTAGCTAATATAACTGGGTTCTAAGCAAGAGCTAACAGACCTGAAGAACAGAGACAGATGGGCAAGGGTCACAAGACATACACAGGGACAGCACAATAACTAGCACAGGAAAAGGGGGACAGACAGGGAAAAGGGGTAGCGAAGAAATTCTACAGCACATTTCAATAGTTCTAAGCCAGATTACAGGACTGGTAACAGGACAACATCAGGGAGAAGGGAGTCATCGGGTGGAGGCCAGCACTGTGCCACTATGGCAGCAACAACATTATGGAGTCACCACAGTGAATTAGCACTGGGCTTTCATCTGACAGAAAAACAAATAGCCAGTGTGTAATTTGTAGACATCTTTTCATTAGTGTTTATGGAAGAGGAAGAGAATGAAAGGAACAAAGAGAAGTTGATGGCGCACACAGATGAACAAAGAAGGAAAGCATTTGTAAAGTGAATGTGGAAAAACTGGACAATCATTTTTTTTCCATTTATGGAGAAATCTTAGGGGAAAGAAGCACCCAAGAGGCAAGTAAGACATGGTTACACTTCAACAGGGTGACAAGCATGAGATTCATGCATGTGGGTAACAAATGGCTGAGGTACGATAAGGATCACAGACAAATAAGACAGACCTACCCATGGAGGCCTTGGTCCTGGTTTGATATGGGCCTGTTCTGCTGGAACAAGGTAGGGGGGCAGTCATAACAGACTGTGGCTTCCCAGTGAAACAACCCTTGCCAGTTTGGAAGAAGGGTCAAAGAGGCTGGGCAGCAGGGGGACAGGAATTGTAAACAAGTAAGCCTTAGGGAGGAACAGGCAAGTGCTTTGCATTCAGTTTTAGTCAATGTCAAAATGTCCCGAACTGCAGCTTTCAGTACCACTGTATGGCATGTGGGAAGACCAACCACCCAGCAAGGATTTGCTTTTAAGTTGCGGGGACAAACATTTACGACCATTTCAAGGGCAAAGACCCAACAACCCAAACATAACCAACCACAGTAGAAAGGGACATTTTATGACAGTGGCTGACATTTTACCTAGATAGGCAGCCTTTTTACAGAAAGGATCCTGACATGGATTTAGGATACCAGACAGGATTCAAAAAAGGGGAATGAGGTACAATACTTAAAATCTGACTAAGACAGGTATAAAGGAAAACCTGGAGAAGGATATAATGGCAGGGAGATTGGCAGGTCTGTTCAAAAAAGTCCCAAGGAGCAACTTTAGAATCTCCCCAATAGGATTAGAGCTAAACAAGCAAACAGGGGCATTCAGACGTATCCACCACCTATCATACCCACAGGGAAAATCAGTGAATGACTATATTGATGAAGAGGAGACTTCAGGATCCTATTCACCATTCGATGAAGCTCTGAGGAAAGTTAAGTCAATGGGTCTGGGAGATTTGCTAGTGAAAGGAGACATCTTTTAGATGGAGGCAGCTTTCAGGCTTTTGCCAATACATGCAAAAGACCAAAGGTGGCTTGGGATATAGTTATGGGGCTACTATTTCAAGGACAAGTGTATGTTCATAGGTTGTTCTTTAGCTTGTGCAGCATTCGAGAAATGTAGCATGTTCCTACACTGGGCAACGGCTAAGCAGGAAGGGGAGGACAACATAATCACTACTTGGATGATTTTTCTGCTTGTGGGCCAAGCTAACATACATCAATGTCAACGAGCAGTAACGTGCTTCAAGTACATTTGCAGAAAGCTTGGAGTACCATTGTTAGCAGAAAAGGCAGAGGGACCATGTATCAGGATCACATTCTTGGAGATAGAGAGACAGAGGAGGGATTATGCCAGCTGTGAAAAGAGAAGACTGCCAAGCTACAAAAAGCACTAGGACAAGCATTATCAAAACAAAAGACCACCTTAAAAGAATTGCAGAAATTGTCAGGATTTCTAAAATTTGCATACAAAATGATCCTATTTGGTAGATCATTAGGAGGGATGTGTTCAAAGCTACACCACAGAATCGGGATTATGAGACTCATGAACTGGGACTTTGAATTCTTGTGTGAATTTCTGCCATACTTGCCTGGGATAGCCCATGGCAGACAGACAACGGAGAGGAAAGGCTGGAATTATTCACAGATTCGGTTGGGGGAATAGACTTTGGAATTTATTTTAAAGGGAGATAGTTCAACATTACATGGCCAAAGGGAATCAAAGAAAATGAACGAGTGGTAATAACTGAGCTAGAATTGTTTTTCCTGTAGTAGTGGCTCTAGAGTTGTAGGACCAACACATGGCTAATCGAGTAGTCACCCTTAGGTCAATAAACACGGGGGGCAGTGTAGACAGTGAGCAACTACCTGGGTGACAAAGGAATTAGGGGCAGGTTGATGAGGCACTTTACTCTTCGATGTTTAGAATGGAATGTGAAAGTCAGAGCTCAACATGTGCAGGGGCTAGATAACTCATTGGCTGATGACCGTTCTCATTCACAGTGGCCCAGATTCAAGAAGCTGGCACCACAAGCTGTGACAATACTAAAGCAGGTACCAGTACATTTATGGGAATTGTGGAACCATGTGAATGGTAGCTGATAATTAACTCCCTCAATACAAGCACAAGGAAGGTATACAAGAGAGGCTTACAACATTTTATTGATACAAGGAAGACAGAAGGTTGGGTAGTGTCATGGCTATCAGTCAAACAGCTGAGAACTTACATAACTGTTATGCTTGCATTTGGTTGGAAAAAGGAAAAAGCAGACAGTCACCTTATAGCACTTGGGTGGCTACATAGAACAATGGAGTGGGTGAATATGACATAGTCCTTCCAAGTGAAAAGCATGTTAAAAGGCTGGGCAAGGAAGTGCTCAAACAACATAGATAGGAAATGTTCAATAGGGCCAATAGTGATGCAGAGTTTGTGGGTCAAGCTCCCAGTGCTGTGCAATGACATATATGAAACAATATTGTTTAGAACTTTTCGACATCACTGTGTGGCACATTTAGATGGTTAGAGCTGGTTCAAAAAACAGTAAGGGAGACAAGCTAATAACTTTGCACTCCCAGGATGTGAGGGTTACAGACAAGGAGGTATGCGTTTGTGTAGCCAAATCAAAGACTGTCCAGGAACCCAGAGGGCAATGGGTATGGCTACTTAATCCAGCTGGGACCAACTGAGATATAGCACAATGCATCCAGGATTACGAAGCTTTAAGAGATGTTAAGAAGGGCCCATTCTTCTGCCATCAGAATGGAGCGACACTCACCCAGTTTCAGTGAACTGCAATTTTATGAAGAATGATTGAAGGCTATGTGCTTGACCTCAAAAGATATAGCCCACACTCATTAAGGATAGGGGCAGCTTCACATGTATATCAGTCAGGAGTTTCACAAGAGAGTATAAAAAAAAATGGGTAGATGGAAGTCTAATGCATACAAAAGCTGTGTGAGAAGCAACCTACTATGTAGTGATTAACATTTTTGTTGTCTTACAGAGTCAAAATGCTGAGCACACCAGGAGGTGTGGATTTTAGAGCATTTATATGTGAAAAGGCTACAGCGATGACTGAAAATTAGATAAGACACAGTAACATATGGCGAGGGTCAGTCAGTGATCAGATGGATGGGGGTCGGGGTATGAGATGGCTACAACTAAGGCACAGGCTAGCAAGCAGAGGTAGCTGCTGGGGGTACCCAGATGAGATTCTGTTGCCCCTCGGGGGGGGGGATAATATAGGGTATATTCCCATTGGGGAATTGGTCAAGATAATAAAACAGGAAGTACATTTCTTGACAATGCAGTGCCCACAAGCAGAATTTGTGTGGTCAGAGGTAACCCAGAGGTTGTCTTGGAGGAAAGTCACATTCATAAGAGCAGCAGCGAAAATGAGACACAGAATAAATGTCACCATGCAACATCTCATTGCAGAGGTCACAGTAATCTACATAACTCATCCCCCTATAAAAGGATGGGGTGCATTTGTCACTTACAGTGATGGCAGCATTCTATGCAAATCTGAAATCAGAACTGCAGGCTTAAGGGGGACATATGCTTGTCAGAAAGTGTACATTTTTCACCCCCTTCTGTGACGGAAGGCAGGATTGGCAAGGGAGACCCAGGTAAGTGGGTGGGTGGGGTCTGTGACGTATTAGCTGGCCCTCCTACAGAGCTGGGATTCCCACGGGAGAGTATAGGACTTTTTAGTCACCTCTCTCTTGACAGATTGTAAGGCAATCTACCTATGAGTACAAGGAAATGGTGAAATGGATGAAAAAGGGTCCCTGGATGTGATGTGATATGATATAAGGTTAGATACTGACAGTATTACTTCTCTGTATGGTTAGGAATGGATGCATATAACTGGTACATAATATGGTCTCCCCGAAGGTCCTACCTTTGCACACATCAATTGATTTTAATAGGCATATAACTGACAATAAATATATGTCTGGGGCCATTTAACTCCCAATAATATGTGTGTTTTAATAAATACTTTTGGCTGTTACAATAAGTGTCAGTGTATTAAAGGTTTGTTGGGCAAAGTTCATAATGGAAGCTTCACAAATGCTTAGTATGTTAAAGGGCAATATATCTGAGGTAAATTGATGGTGACTCTTGTGTTTGTAGTCAGCTAAGCAGAGGAGAGCTATTCCCAGTCTCAGACAATGTTGGACTGATGATAATTACAAAAAAAGAAAAGATACGTGCTGTACAATGTATGCAAATGAAAATAAATGTTAATATGGTTTGTTTTCTGTTAATGTATGTTCCTAAGGCTTAAGTGATAATTTAATAAAGATGTTAAAAAAATAATTTAAGGAAACATCTGATCCATATTATCTAACACAGCTAAAACAAAACTGCTTGCACTAACAGTGACAATGCCCTGTTTTCAAGGTATTGGCAAAGGGTCCCTATGAATTCTTCTTAGAGTTTTAGAAGCAAGACCATGACAAACTTGACAGGACTTAACACTGTGTTACACCCTAAGGCAAAATAAACAACTAGTGTGGTGGTCACAAGAAGGCATTGGTTAGCCACACTCACATTCCCTTTTTTAGACAAAAAAGTTAAGAGAAAAAAATGTAATAACGGAAGAAAGCCTCCCCAAAAGGGTTCTTATCTGCCTCTGCTTCACAGACTATAACCGAAAGTATGGAAAAAATGTCTGCAATGCTGATGGATGTCTGCATATATGAAAGTGGCAATAAAGTTCTGAAAACAGCACAGACATACCCTCTTTTTCTACTAGCACACTGGGACGTCCCTAGGGCAAACATATGGAAGGATCCTGAGCTTTATAAGGCTGGCCAGATAAAAGGGGTCTTGTCAAGGAAAGTCCTATTTGCTAAGAATACTTCAACAGTGATCTAATGATGAACATCTGGGAGTTTACCAGTCAGGTAATCTGTGGTAGTTTACTACCTTGAGTCCACAGCACCTGTCCACCAGACTTCACAATATTCAGTCAATGTTAAGTTAAAAACATTTTTCTCCAAGAAGTCCAGCTCAAGTACTGATGATTCTCAACATGCCAGTTAAAAAAAGTCACAGGAATTTTAAGTACAAAAATATGATGACAAAGCCAAAAATAATTCCTTAGTCTAATACAGTTATGAACAGTAATTGGAACATTGTTCAGGAAACTGAGCATACTTGTGGCTACTACCATTTGGAAAACTGGTAAGCTGGGTTTGGGAATAAACATATGTCTACTTGGGCAAGTTAAAGTATGTCTTATCTTCTGGAAAAAAAGATGACTGTCCACTACTGCCATATACTCACTTGGCAGACCATCAATACTGCCTGTTGAAATTAATGAGGACTGGCCTCATGATCATGGATGACTGGAAAAACCTCAACATCTATGCAGACACCATGTGTAATAAAAAGCAAAAGGTAATTTAAGAACATTCAGGCAGATGGCAGTGCACCCCAGAATACTGTCTTTAGAAGCATAGCCACATTTACATGTAATACAATATTTACAATAATACCAGAAACACTTTCTAAAATAAAGAATTATAAACATTCAGAATGAAATACATTCCCCTTTTAATAATTTCTCCCTTCATCAATAACATATGCTCTTTCAGCTGTAGTCTTGTTCCTTTGTTCTGCACCTGAAAACTCTGTCTTCTACATTCTAGAACTTCTATATGAACACCTTGGCAATCATTCACATGAAGTCTTGCATCCGAGATACTCATTTGTTTCACTTTTGCTAAATTTCTCAGCTCCATCAGGTAAAACAGTCTTTGTACTTTTCATCAGTTATATCTGACCATTGTAGGTAAGATACTACATCTTGTGATTCTGGTCTTTATCTGTCAGACAATTAATAAGCTCTAGTTTAACCCATGATTCTCTGTCACACACTGTCTTGGACCACATCCCTTTTACAGAGGATTTATTTTATTTATTTTATTATTTATTTATTTTATTTTACATTTGTTTACCGGGCTAGTCCAACTGGATACATTTCCATTTTCAGCAGAGGCCCGGGGAGAAAAGCTCCACATTTAAGTTAATACAAACAAGTCATTTACATAAAGAAAGTAAGTAGTTAGTAAAATACAAACAGAAATAAGGTTTAATCTAGATTATACTAGTTGAAAATATATACTGGGAAGGATACTTACTCTAATTTTCTTTACAGTACAAGATAGGGGAGTTTATACTTTAGTAAAACATTCATGAAGAGTATAATTGATTAAGTAAGTATAAACCATAGAGAGTTCTATATGAATTCATATCAGAGGCTAATTAACAAGGGTGTTTTAGAGATAGTCTACTCAAGGAGAGTGAGTAGAGAGAGGTAAGAGAGGGTGATTAAGAGAAGAGTAATTAGTAGAATCATAAGATTAGACAGGATTGATGCATGGGCATAGCCAAAGTGTTTTTAGATGTTGTTTGAGCTTTTGTTTAAAGAGGAAGGGTGACGAAGTAGAAGTTAGAGTGGAAGGTAGAAGATTCCAGTATTTACCTATGGTGTTGGAGAAAAGTGAGCCACCTGCTATGTTATTGGACTTAGTTAACTTCACAAGAAGTTTATTAGAGGAGCGTAAAGAATTTAGGTTAGAATAGGGAGAAATAAGGTCAGAAAGTATAGGGGTATTTTTTGGTTGGTAAAATATCCTATGAACAAAGGTAAGTTGGGAGAGTAATAGTGTATTTTTTAGTTCTAGCCAGTCTAGTTGTTGTAGATTCTGACAGTGGTGAGTTCTAAATGGGTTTCCGGTGGCAAATCTAGCAATGCTATTGTATGCATTTGCTAGTTTAGTGAGGTTATTTTTCTTTAGGTTAGTGTATATGGATGAAGCATAAAGAAGAGTGGAAATAAGATGCGAGTGAGTGTAATTTTGGTCTGTGGAGTTAAAAAGGTTTTAATTCTATATAAGGAGCCGAGTTTTCTATTTACGGTTTTAATAGTGTTATTAATGTGATTATCAAAAGTGAGGTTATTGTCAATTATAATACCTAACAGCTTAGTGGTAGAGTCAGGGGCTATATGTGTGCCATTGTTAGAAGTAATAGAGAAGTCTATGAGGGGAGACTTAATATTAGGCCTGAAGAGCAGGAGTTTGGTTTTATTGGCATTCAAAAGGAGGCAGCGTTTCAAGAACCATGCCTCAACTGTGCCAAATACATTCTGTGTTAGGGTTTGTAGTTCAGAGGAGGTGTTAGCAGAGCATATGAGTGTTGAGTCGTCTGCATATTGAATACATGTAGCTTGAGGTATTGCTACATGTAAGTCATTTATGAATAAAGAGAAGAGAAGAGGTCCTAGGATGGAACCCTGTGGGACTCCAAGAGAGACTGGCAGAAGGGATGAAAGTGTATTATCCCAGAGAACTGCCTGTTGCCTGTTATTAAGGTAGGAAGTGAACCATTGAATAGCTTTGGTATCTAGAGAGAGAGATTCAAGGGTTTTTTTGAGCATATTGTGGTTTACCATGTCAAAGGCTTTTGACAGGTCTATAAAGAGTGCTGATGACAGAATACTATTATTGCGGTTTCTATTGATACACTCGGTAAAAGACAGGAGAGCTGTTGTAGTGCTATGAAATGGCCTAAAGCCATGTTGACAGTTGGCTAGTAAGTTATATTGAGTTAAGTGGTGCATTAGCTGATGATGAATACATTTCTCCATAATTTTTGCTAAGGGTGATAAGAGTGCTATAGGCCTGTAATTAGAATAGTCATTTGAGCTACCTCCTTTATGTAAAGGGATTATGTGGGAAATTTTCCAGATAGTAGGGATGGTTCCTTCATTGATGGTTCTGTTTATAAGGAGGGATATGGGATAAGCAACTGCTTCAGCTGCTTTTTGAAGGTATCCAGATGGTAACTGATCTGCAGATGGGGTACAAGGTTTGAGTTTTTGGATGAGTTTTAGGATGTAGGAAGTAGAGATGGGTTGTAGTTGGAATATAGGGATATTAGCAGATGTATAGGTGGGAAGGTTAGATTTGTCTATTGTGAGTTGACTCGCTAGTGAATTAATGGTGTCTGTGAAAAAGGAGTAAAAGGCATTGGCAGTTTGATGTGAGGTATTCTTTTCGGCCCCTGAAGGTGAAGGTGTACTAGAGTGGCCTGGGTGTAGGAGCGAATTTAAGGTTGACCAGAACCTTTTGGGGTTGTTATGATGAGTTTGCTGTAGTTTACAGTAATAGTTCTTTTTATCTATAAAAACAGCTTTTTTTTGTGCTATTTCTTAACTGTCTAAATGCTTGTTGGTCTGAAGTAGTTTTTGTATTTCTCCATTTAGCCCAAGATTTATTCCTAAGTAGTATTTTTTGTCTTGTCTCTTTGGACAGCCAGGGGGCAGGTTTATATTTAACTCTGATAGATCGCTTTGGAGCATGTTGGTCAAGGAATGATAGGAATTTGGTATTGAAATATGCGATAGCATCTTCAAGGGTTAGGGTTTTTAGAAGATTCCAGTTACAGGCTTTTAGTTCATTTTGGAATAATAATGGGTTGAAGTGTTTCTTGCTACGTGAGACCCTGTAGTTAGGGGTGTAATTAATGTCACTCTTTTGTCTTATGATATAAGTTAAGGAATGATCACTCACATCATCAGGCAAAGTTCCTATTGTATATGTTTGTTGCTGTTTGTTAATAAGAATCCAATCTAAAATACTTTCTTTGTTATTGGGTTTATTGATTCTTGTGGGATTATTGATTATCTGAGTAAAGCCATGAAGATCAATATGAGATGAAGGATTATTTGTATTCATAGAGGACCAATCACAATTAAAGTCTCCTAAAATGATTGTTTCTTGTGGGTAGGAAGAAGATATCCAACTTAGGATATTCTCAATTGTAGTGTAGTTATTGCCAGGAGGTAGGTATATACAGATGATATAGATAGATTTATTAGGGTTTAGTTGTAGTTTAGAGGTAAGGATCTCAGCTTTATCATCTTTTAATGGGTTGGAAGGTTGGAAGGTGATTTTTAGTTCATTTTTAAACAGAAGTGCTACTCCTCCACCCTTACGTTTTATGCAGTTCAATATGTTATATCCAGGGGGAAGTATTGCATTATCTTTAGTACCAGGTTTCAGCCAAGTTTCAGTGAGACAGAAAATGTCAAAGGAGTGAGTATCAAGGAGGGCATGGAGATGGGCGATCTTATTGTTAATACTGTGGATATTGAGATGTCCAATAAGTAAGGCATTAGAAACAGTGGTTAGTATTGGGGGGATAGAGTATGAGTTATTATAAGGTATGTCAGTGGAGTTATTAGTTCGTCCTGGGTTAGGGTGGATGTCACCATCGCTGAGGGTTGGTGTTTTTAGTTCAAATGATGGTTTGCAGGAGAAGTTGGTTAGATATTTTAGCCTCCTTATGTTTGGATTGTTGAAGTTAATGTGTGTAAGTCGATGGTATTTGGGTAATAGGTAGTTGGGGGTGCATGTGATGTTTAAATGAGTATAACTTTGGATAGGATGTTGGAAGGCTGTTTGTCTGCAACAGTAACTGAAGTGGTAATAATTAGCTGTTTCATAAGAAGTAAGGAGATAGATGATGGTTAAGCCTAGAGAGCATATGTATATGAATATTAGTTTGGTTAGTATAGTTTTAGATGTGAGAGACATATTGCTAAGAAGAGTTATAAAGCCCTAGGATATAGAGTTAATAAGTAAAAAAAACAGGTTAAAGTATAAGAAAGGTAAAGTTTTCTTGAGAGGAGTAGTTAAGAGTATAAGTGAAAGGTAGGTGTTAGGAGAGAGGTAATAGATTAAGTTAGGAGGGATGATGTGGGGTTAAAGTAAGAGAGAGAGATAATAGATAAAGTAGTTAAGGAAGGACGGGGTGGAGTTATACTAATAAGCAGTTACAAGGGATAGGAAGGCTCAGGGAGGGGGTGTGGTTAGGGAGGTATAAGTGTGAGAGCACTGGGGATGGATGGAATATGGGGGTAGGGTAGGGGAGCGAAGCAGGGCAGAACCAGTCAGTAGATTGTGTGGAGCCAATCAGACCTTCCAGAGAGCCTATTGCCAAAGTAAGTCAGGCAGATAAGAAACAGCTTATTATGGAAGGTTTATGGCTGTAAATAAAACCAGTTTACTTTTAAGTTTAAACAAAACCAGTTTACGTTTACTCTGTAAATCAGCGTCTGCTATATACGTTTTAATAGATAAATTCAGTTGCCAGATAAGTTAAGCAGAGATGAAGAACAAACCTCAGCAGACTATAGAAAACTCAGTCACTGTATTGTGCTGCCATCTAGTAGCGTAAGGGAGGAAAGACCTCAACTTTAGGTTAACAAGAAAGTATTCTATATGGGAGATAAGACGGCCTAGGTAAATTCCGCCAGTGTGCTGGCCCAGCTCAGACAAGGTCTTAGCAAATGTAAAAAGAAAAATAGAGACACATACAGCAAATTCTTAAGGCTATCAGCTATATCCAAAGCTGAGAAATAAAAGGGATGCGTCCAGGTGTTCACACTTTGGGAGGCTGAGTTGTGGCTTCTGTAAAAATAAATTACTTTTGGGATGTCCAACAGCAGAGGGGGACAACCCGATTAGCAGCACTTGGCTTCCAGGCTAAAAAGGAAGAGAAATAGGAGGGTGATAAGTATAGGTAGAAGGTATATACAGGGAAAAGAATGAGGCTGTATAATGGAGTGGAAGGGTAGGTGTGAGGACAAGAGAGTATTCAATATAGAGTATGTTCAGTGTAACAGAACCCAAGACATAACAGTAAAACCATAAACGTTAGTTTAAAGATTAAGCCGCACTTTCATTTGGACCCTACAATGAGTAATACAGTCACAAACTTCCCCTCAAAGTATTCACATATACATATGCGAACAATAACTAGAGTTAAATGTTACAGAAACAAGATGCATTTCCTTTCATATTTTAACCTGGGTAACAAGTAGAGGCATATTATCTACCTCCTTCAGCAAATAACTAAGACAGTTACTAGGACTCTTTTAAACAGTTAGTGCTTACAATCGCTAAAAACTTCCCGCCCAGCACCAGCAATTTAGCGATAGAACAAAACAGCTAACAAAATGCTTCTAAAATGTTCCCGCTTACAATGGCTAAATAAAAGATCCCACCCTGCATCAGTGATATAGCGATACATTAAAAACGGAATAGGAACATCAGACAGTACTATCTAGATCCCAGTAGTCCAATGACATAACCTCAGCTGGACCATAACATTTGGAAAAGATACAACTTATACTAACAGGAGTAAGGCATAATAACATACTAAACAATGCAGTACATTTTAGCAAACAGTACTTACGTAAGGCATAGGAATCAATATGCATAAAAATAACAGATTAGCTGTTCTATTTGTCATCAACAAACTAAAGTACTTTTAGATACAAGTTATAGAAAGGAATCAGGCAGTTACATCGTACTATGCAATACAGTGTAGTAAAACAAATTAACTAGGTACCTACGAGCAGCACTGAAATGCAGTGATTAACTAGTTTTCCTTTCTGTCGTCTAGCAAACTAATGCACATTTTCAGTTACAACGTGTCAAAAAGGAATAGTACAGTCTGAGCAAACTATACAATGGAGTTTAATTTAACCATACAAGTAGGTACTTACGAGCAGCACACCAAGCGGACGACCAGGGGACGCTTACTCTAGGGAGACAGGGTTTTAAATATGGCGCCACAAGAGCGGGCTAATACTTATAAGTTTGGGTAGATGGTAGGGGAGGAGAATAACTACGCGATCCAATGGGGGAGGGGGAGCTATGAACATAGACTATACTAGGGGAAGGCTCATACAACACACAGAACCAGTCAGTAGATTGTGTGGAGCCAATCAGACCTTCCAGACAGCCTATTGCCAAAGTACATCAGGCAGATAAGAAACAGCTTATTATGGAAGGTTTATGGCAGTAAATTTAAACAAAACCAGTTTACTTTTAAGTTTAAACAAAACCAGTTTACGTTTACCCTGTAAATCAGCATCTGCTATATACAATGCTATTCTCTATACGCTATAGCGATGCTATTCTCTAGATGCTATAGTATCTGCTATATACGATTCTAGTGTCCCCATCACAAACAGCAGAGTGCTGATGTGGCGCTTGTCCAAACTTCATCTAATTGATTTAAATATCTCTTTGGATCTTCATGAAAAGCTAGTGAAACTACACAGCAAAAGAAAAAAAAATGTGTATTACAATGCTGATCAGCTTTGGGAGAGCTGTAGTGGTTCTTTGAAACTGTTATCTGAAATTGTTAAAGTAGATGCATTGTTGTGCTGTAAATCTAGCTATTGTCCTGTTATTTAAAGGTTTGTTATTGAAGTGACACAAACTATTGTGATAGGATTGCACCATTCACATGCTTTGCTGTCATTACTGTTAAACACAACAGGTTTGACACATTGGAGATATTAATATATAAAAGTAAACTATGTTGTTGAGGATACCTAAAAAACTTTAAGAGACAAGATGACATCAGCCCAGTTATAGTCTGTGTGCAGTTGACATGACTTTGTACCATACAATTAAAATTTCATGAGTTTATGGCAAAGATAATTAACAGTCACTTTCCTTCTTAGTTGTAAGTAGAAAGAACTCCTTACAGTATTTGCTGTTGTAATCTTTAGTTTGTTTAGTGGTGTTAATTGCCAAGTGCTGCACATTTTCCAAGATGTTGTAAGAAACTCATACTTTTTTGGCATGGCAGACGAGCAAAAAATTCATGGAAGGCAGCCTCTTAAAATGCAACACAAATGTCTGGACCCCCCACACACACACACACACACACATTTCCTGCACAGTACATTCATCCACAACTACTTTTTCCCTCAGTTTTGCATATGCAGTTGGAGTGTCTGTACCATCTCTCAATAATCTACAAGTCTGGATGCCATAAAAAATATCAGCCTTCTTGGTAGGCAGGCCTCCTAGGTGGAACTGAAGTGATAAATATCACTAGAAAGTAAGCCCTGTAAAAGGACTGTAGTCTATGGCAGACAGGGAAGTTGGTTACTGGTCAATCCTGAACATGTATAAGTTAGCCTTTAACTGACTTGATAACTAATTTCAAGCATTACTAGTAAAATGGCAAGTTAATTTATAATTAAAAGTTTTCTCAGACTACTCTTGTTTTCTGCATCCTCTCAAAGGCATGTTTCTTTAGGATGATGGGCTAAACTCTTTAAACAAAAATCGTATGTCTACACTGTGGACATTTTTCGCCATATGAACCTCCTGTAAAAAAGTAGTTGGCTTACTGAGATTATAAACCTAGTTAGCCAAATTAAATAAGTAGATTTAGAACTGCTTATTTGCTGATTGCCTGAGCGATATTATTGACCATGGTAGTAGATTTACTGCTTTTTAGGTACAACCCAGGAGGTTCTGTTTTTTTTTTTTAATTTATTTATACTCCGTTGACTAGGTTGGTCTCAGCTGGCAAATGGCCACTTTTTAAGAGTGTGGTGTTCTGGTGCACTTTTCAAGGGAAACCCAGGGTCAAATTTATACTGACAAGGGGAAGTTTGACAATGGCACCTGGTAATTTCCATGTTCTTTTTTTTTTTTTTTTGAAAACTGCAGTGGGATCTTTCGCATTCAGAAAAGTTACCATCAACTAAGGCAGATGGGGCCTCGGTTTAACATCTTATCCGAAGGACTACAAATTCAGAAGTGCAGCATCCCCCATATGCCGCACTGCAGTGTTAGTATTGAAAAATTAATCCAACTACCTGGAGTAGGAATAGAACTTACAAATTATTTAGAACATCGAATGCTCTATTTTTTGAGTCTGCTTTTGTTGACTGGTTTGTGTAATGGGTAGATGTATACTCTGTAGGCAATTAGTAGGGATTTGTGAGTGAGTCTACCGAGTGTGGTATGTACTTTTAGGGGTGTATGTTCATTCATCGAATAAAGCTAACAGCTAATGGCTAATACTTGAATGTTAAACTTTGAACATTAATATTACTGAAGACATTTATTTTCTAATGTAAAATCATCAAATGGCCATAGTAGGCCAACATCGTAAATGTCTAATAATGCTGTACACCCCCTTAACTATATAAACCAACTCTGAGATCACACTACAGTGGGGAATAAGGAAAATTTATGAAAAGATTTCTTTAACTTACCTTACGCATCACGGTACTTCTTGGTTGTTGACCAACTATAGCCATTTGATGATTTTATTTTCGAAGATAAGCATCTTCAGTTATAGTAACGTTCCAGATTTAAAGTTAGAGTATTAGCCGTTCACTGTTAGTTTTATTCAATGAAAGAACATAGACCTGTACTTATAGTATTTTTGAGGGTAATGCATTTCTGGTGCAGTGCATAAGTGTGTAGTTAGGTTGTTGAGGATACCTAAAAATCTTTAAGAAACAAGATGACATCAACCCAGTTATAGTCAGTGTGGATCTATTGGCGAGTTTCCTTCATGTTTGTGGGACCTTTGATGTTGTGTACATAAGCTTGTGGTATGTGGGGATTTGTCTCCTTGCAAAAATAAAAATACCCTTTTCATGTGTTTTTGATTGATGATATTTAGAAAGTCAGTATTGTATGTGTTTTTCAATTTTCAACAATATGAGGTTCGGTATTTGTTTAGTTCAAGGTTTCCTTATATAATCATTCCTACACATAGTTTCATACAGCAATACACAAATTAATGCTTTAAAAGATACTACTATACTTACATAGGCTAATGCATTTCTGAAATAAAAATACACAAATCCCATTTATTTCTTATAAACTGCGCTCCTTCCTTTTCTAAAGATCCCACTCCCCAGTTCCTTTATCCCCTTTACAGCATATAAAACATGTAAAGCTTCCATTACAGTTGATATCATTTTTTTCCATTTTCTAGTAACTGTTTTTGGTAGCTAACAACATTAAACACAGTAACACCTTACTATGTCAAGGCAATTAGCAATTCAGATTTGATGTCTCTAATCAAAAGAATAATTTCCTTAGTTACTACTATCAGGTCTCCCACCATTTCTGTCAGAGTACACTGTAGAGAATTTTTCAAATCTGTTAACTCTTTACATTTTCAAAAAAATATGCTCCCAATTACTCATTTCTTCTATTACATTTCCAACATTGCTATGTAGCTGAGGAGAAATCCTCTGAAGTCTGCTTGGTGTATAAAAATACATATGTAAAGATTTCTATGCTTTCTAACCTTTTCCCCAGCACTCTTATCTTTTTCTCAAGTCCACTCTTCCTGTCTTTACCAACTTAATCCTCAACCCCTTATATCTTCTCCAAAACCTTTACCACAGCTTTTTATTCACTAGTTTCTACTCTTCCGTAATTTTTCTCACTATTCTTTCGTATTTCCCATCTACTCATCCTAAACCACATCAGAATTCTCTAGATTAACTGCATACTGTTCTTCAATTGATTGATGTTGTCCTGAGATAATACTGACATCCATTGAATGTCCCACTGCTGTAAAAAAAAAAAGATTGTCTTTGACTTCAGTAAACTAATGTTATAAATTCTAGTAATGTCTATATTAATTAAATGCCTTAGTATAGATCCCTAAGAATACTGTAATGATTGTATCTATCTCTTACATGTCTGTCTAAAAGCTGTACTTTTGAAATTTTTTTTCTAAAATTCAAATTGTTTATATGTGGAGCTTTTCTCCCCAGGCCTCTGCTGAAAATGGGCTACTAGCCTAGTCGGACCTCCCTAGCAAACAAATGTCAAATAAAAATTTATAAATAAAATTAAATAAAAGATCCTAAAACAAACTTTGTTATCATACTTGGAAGGCATGCACATTCTGTCAATTGTTCCTGTATAATTTGCCATTCTATTTTTCCCAGTCTTTTCTAACCACCTCAGACTGATTTTTATGGTTATCACACAATATTTCATACATCTTACAAATTATCTCTTTTTCAGTAGGATCTTCTGTTGTAGACTGAACTAAAAACTTTACCAGAGCTGGTATTTTACTTAGAATTTCCTGTCATTTTCTCTTTGCCTATACTCTGTTATCAATCCCTGACAGGATGAGCAGTCTCTAACTTACAGAAACTTCTGCTTAGTCTCATCCCACTCCTTTACTTTCTCTCCCGAGTTATTTGCTCTCAATACCTTGGTTCCTTTGCTAATTTTTTTTCAATAAATTCTAGCACCCCCCCTTTTGCCTATTTTCTGTACCCTACGTACAAACATTTCTATTGCCAAAATCTCCTTTTTCCTTTCCTACTCTGACTTAGTTCTTAGGATACCTTTTGCTACTTTATGAATATAATACTGTGTATGGTTGTTACTGTTCTCCTTAAGGACTGGCATCCAAAATCCCAGTCACCCACTTTCACTCCTGAGTTACCTACCATCCCCACCACTTCATCATCATACTTTTCCGTTTTGATTTATAAACTTCTGCTTGGGTTAAGTGTACGAGCTTTAACTAAATAACTTTAAAGTATCTGTTAAATCAACTAACCCTCAACCTCTTTATTTTATGGAAAAAATCAAGTTATCTCACATAATGCTTGCTCTACCCCTCCCAAATAAATTCCTTTAACTCCTTACAGCTGTCACACACACATCTCCTCTTGTTGATAAAAATATGCCTGACCTATATGTAAGACTACATCAATTAAAACATTCCTCTGCTTGAATCTTGCTAGTTAAATGCGTGATACAAACCTTAAGAAAATGGAAGCTCTTGATTATCTTCTCTTTAATCTTCCAACATTTCCATAGCTGCCATAACAAAATCCTTTTTACTCCGTATTTCATCTTATCATGTCCCCATAAGTATGGTTATTGCTAAACCAGTTCATGCATTGGTGCATAGCTTACTGATATAACTTTTGTTTTATCATTTATTTTTATATCACAAAGAGACCTGAAACTGTTTTAAAATATTCCACAACATTGAATGACCCTGTCTGGATTTCTCAAGAGCAAAATATCATCATCTACGAATAAATCAGTTATATACTTGGATCTGTAAACCTCCTATTTTCTTTGCCAAAGGTACTAAATATAAAGCAAATAACAGAGGGAAAAGAGGACATCCCTGAGTGATTCCTCTGTTCAAATGGAGCTTGTCATTCAGGACCCTCCATACTTTAAATCTTGCCTCTGACTCTTCATATATCATCCATATTAACCGTGTTAGTCTATCAGGGAATGCAAATGTCACCATTTCCTAGCCATAAAATCCCATTTGACTATATTAAATGCTTTATCAGTGTCAAGACCCACAAACAATACACATTTTCTTATTCTCCACTTCTCTATGATCAAAGGTGTTCTATTATTGTTCTCAAATGTTTGTATCCTCTCCACAAAACCACACTATTCCACATCTATCAAGTTCCATAACAACTTTCCCATTCTCTTAGCTAGTGCAGACAATTTATAATCATGGTTTAAAACTTAAATAAGTCTATATGAAGACAGATCTGAATTGACTTTACATCTATGCATACTATATCTGTCACAGGTTTCTTCCAAGATGCTGATACTTCTCCCTTTAAAATAGTGTTAAACAAATTATTTCAGGAATATAGTCTTTTCCTGGAGACTCCCCTGTTGATTGATCATACATCGCTGTTTTTATTTCATCATTTCCTATCTTGGTTACTAATTGTTGAGCCTGATCTTCCTTTAACCCTGACATAACTAAGTCTTCCATGAATATATTCATATCTGTCTTTTCCTGGTTTTCCCAATCTGCTGCTTTATTTACAATTTAATAAAATGTACAAAACATTTGTAATACCTCTGTATGATCTCTGGTTATTTTTTTGTAATAGGCTCCCTAAGTTTGGCTGCAACTCTTCCTACTTTCTGTTGTCTAAGTTGCTGTGCTAAATTTTTTTTATACATTAAAGTTACCAAAAAATAGTTGCTTAAAGCAACCTTTCTAAACTCATGCATATTGTCCAAATACTCCCTTATTCCCTGTTAGCACTCTGCAGTTGCTCCTCCTCTTCTGTGACAGTCACCCTTTTCTGTTATACTTTAACCTTTGTCATCTGCTCTAACTCCCAATTATTTCCAGTTTCTTTCTTTCTCATTTCTAGAAATCACATCTTTAAACTCTATTTTCATTTTATTCCACTCATTAGATATCTCTTCTGAAGTAATATTTCTCCTTCTGAAGTAGTATCTTTTTAGCCCTATAATTTTCCAATAATATCTTCTAAATGGTCCTTTAAATCCTCTCGTTTTAACAGATAAGTAAAAAAATTGTAAAGTCTTATTTTTACATAATTACTCTATATTTTTGTTAGTTTTTTAACAGTGTATGAGTTGATATAGTTACTGAATGGTTCTCAAAGCTTTCATCCAAATACACATGCTCCTGTGAATTATATTTTCTATCCAGTCTAAGCCAGCACTTTTATCTTGGGGAATAATAGGTATATACTAAGTTCCTGCTACTGAATTTCCATCTCCCAGACCAAGTATTCTTATATAATTCTTCAGATATCTACCCTCTTTTTTAGCATTTTTCCTTCAAGGTCCCCATTTATAAATAATATTCCCTTGTGAAATATTACTATTGCTCCCAAAATTTTGATAAGCTCCATGACAGTAATTTTATGTGGAACAAAAATCTTTTAAATTAATTCTCCTACCCTGTCAATAACCTGCTGCTGCCATAGATCCACCTTTATTGTCCTTTTTTCCTCTATCACTATTGGGGTGCTTCCTGAAATCAGTATTATTATGCCCCCTTTCTATTTTCCCTGATATTCTGTTGAATGTCCAAACTGAGATCCCTCCTTTGTCAAATTTACATGCTCATTTCTACCCAAATGCATCTGCTGTAAAATTATTTGCATCCTACACTTAATATAATTGAATACTCTTTACTTTTTGTTTGTATATGTAAAATACTTTACATTTCATGTTAATATTGACAAAGCGACCATTCTGATAAAGTTATTACTCAAACACACACACACACACACACACACACACACACACACACACACACACACACACAAAAACACACACTCACTGTTTAGTAAGCTGATCTTGTTTTAGTTGCTTCTTCCCTTCTCAATTTGAACACATCATAATTACCCATAATGTTTTGCTTCATTAAACATACTCAGTAAATAAAATAAAATAAATACATTTTCAAAAATCTCCAAACCCTTATTAACTTTAACTACGGCAAAAACACAAAACTATACATGCTTTCCAGGAAGGAAGTCTATATACGTTTTCCTGGAAGGAAGTCTATATACATTTTCTGGAAAGAAAGTCTACCTCTCCAAACTGTAGCAATTGCCTGAAATTGACTGCTGCACCAACATGTAATAATCTATCCTAAACTTAAGGTAAACTATTTAGAAATGAGAACCAATAAGGACACAACCACGGCTTCTTCTTCCAGTATAAAAAGACTTTACTAGTGCACAAGGTACACACAAGCGCTTTCACAAAATTGCTTCATCAGGTGTAATAAAGGCACACTTCAAAAATCACACTCTTTTAAACAGTCAGTAAAATCACGTGCCCTTGCTAAATATGTTAATAACATTGATTCTACACACCACTTTAAGTTTTTAGTAATAGGAAGGATTTATAAAAATGTTAGAATAGGTGATATATAGTTAAGAACAGAGGAATTAGAATCTACATGGATAGGTAGAATGAGAGCTGATGCAGGGAGTGGATTAAATGAATGTATACCACTTAGACCCACATTAAAGTCTAGACCTCTTAGAAGGTAGTTTTTATTTAAAGTTTTTAGTTATTAGATGTGAGTGTTTTTGTTTTAATATGATTTTGTGGTAATATATATATATATATATATATTTTATTAATGTAGTTTCTTTCTAAGTTTGTTAATTGGATGATGTCATGTGATTTTACTGACTGTTTAAAAGGGTGTGATTTTTGAAGTGTGCCTTTATTACACTTGATGAAGCAATTTTGTGAAAGCACTTGTGTGTACCTTGTGCACTAATAAAGTCTTTTTATAGTGGAAGAAACAGCCGTGGTTGTGTCCTTATTGGTTCTCGTTTCTAAATATTTTGCTTTTTTGGACACACTTATTGGGTTTTTGGTGGTACTGTTTTTGTCCTTAAGGTAAACTATGTTAATACATGTTAGAGCCTGTGATCCCACTTATTCAAACTGCTGTCTGTTCTTATGTATATTGCCCTCCCAGATGTGAAAAACAACTTGCACACTTTCAGTAAATATTTATTTCAACCTTAAGAAAAAGTACACTGGTTGCACCTATATAAACTAAATTGTGCACTGTTATATTTAATACATTAAAGATTGCTGGAGAGGCAACTACTTGTATTAATATTTAATCCCCAGAAATCAAGACTGCATTTCTAACTTTACTTCTTTATTTTCACTGAACTGCTAGCCAATATCCTTTTAAAGGTTATATTGTACCTTGCATATTTAATTCAAAACACACTGCTCAGACTACTCATGATTATTTGCCTGCACCCGCAGGTTGCTTGTCTTCAGCTAAAAGCAGATGCTAATGTAGAAAAACAGGTACTTGCTTTGTAACTGCAAGAACAAACTACACTTGATTTAAGTTTTTTCATTTTTTCTTGTTTTTCAAGCCTTTCTGCTTAAAAAAACATTGTTCTATAGCTTAAACTATGAACATTAACCTAGACATCCACCTCTATAAAAAGAGGAAGTTATCTTTTAATTTTGTATATAAATGCAGATGGACAATACAGTTACAACTGCTGAATCCTACACAAATGCACAATATAAGCACTTACATGAGTGCATGGATCATGCTATCCCAAACAGAACCAAGACGCTATCCTCCAAAACAAAGGAAGCCAATCTGGTGGTCCCCTGCCATAAATAAACTGTACAACAGAAGGAAGAAATTGTTGCAAAAGAGAGTAAAATCCCATGAGTGGAGGAGCTCCCTGGTCAGCCTCAGTAAGAAGCTGAGATCCAAAAAGTGAAACACGAACCACTGAGCAGAGTCAAGAAAAATGAATTGTAGATTCAAAACTTTTAGTTATGTACTCACCATAACTTCAGATGTTTGGGATCCATCTCGCCTACATTCTGAATGATGGGTTCGGAGCCGATCCCTCGGCTCCGACTCGGCACGCTTATGCCAAAGAGCGAAGTCTCTTATTGGCTGAGCTTACTATATCCCAGGATGCACCACTACCAGTCCCCCAGATCTAGTTTGTCCGCATACATGCACACATGCACGCCCTGCTTATATAACATTGTCAGATGAAACAAGATAAAACAGTAGAACTCAAAACCGTTCAATCTCTTCTGATCTCCAAGGCAGGGGGAAGGAGGGTGGGTATTAGGAATGTAGGCGAGATGGATCCCAAACATCTGAAGTTATGGTGAGTACATAACTAAAAGATGTTATGTGATCCTATCTCGCCTACATTCTGAATGATGGGACAGCGTCCTAGCACCTGAATCCTGGGTGGCTCACTGGAAAACACTCCTGAGTACCGTGGAACCAAAAGATGCTCGTCCTTTAGATGCCACATCCAATTTGTAGTGGGAAATGAAAGTGTGCGGGTTGGACCAAGTAGCCGCAGCACAGATTTCGATATAGCGAGCTTGGAATGAAAAGCTATAGAAGTAGCCATAGCTCTGGTAGAATGAGCTTTGATAGATGTTGTAAGTTGCTTATTCGAAGAATAGGCCTGAGCTATGCAATCTCTGATCCATTTTGAGATAGTGGCTTTTGTGATGGTTTGGCCCAATTTATTATCTGAGAAGGACACAAACAACTGGTCTGACTTACGAAGTTGCTGAGTCCTGTCTAAATAGAAGCGTAATTGCCTGTGAACATCCAATTTATGGAGAGTGTATTCTGCTTCATTGGAGAATTTTGGAAAGAAAACTGGTAGCTCTAGAGATTGTTGAAGACAGAAACTAGAACAGACCTTTGGGACAAAGGATGGATTAGGCCTAAGTGATACTCTATCCTTGTGGAAAATCAAGTACGGTGGTTTAATAGACAGGGCTTGAAGCTCTGAAACTCTTCTTGCAGAAGTAATAGCCACTAAGAATGCCGATTTCCAAGACAGATATTTTAACTCGCATGTAGCACCCGGTTCGAAGGAGGAGATGTTAATGCGCGAAGCACTAAATCAAGATCCCACGGAGGTGCAGGATGAAAAACTGGTGGTCTTAATAGACTCGCACCTTTAATGAACGTTTTGCATAGTCTGCTGCTCATCAAAGGAGGATCCGTGGATTCGTGGAATTTAGAGATAGCCGCTAGTTGGACTTTAATAGTTGAGACAGAAGATCCCTGATTAAACAGGGATGTTAAGAATTTCAAAACCTCTGGGACAGGAGCAGTGATAGGGTCTAAGCCCTTGAGTTGAGCCCAGATAGCAAACCTCTTCCACTTACTGAGGTACAATTTGTTAGTGGTGGGTTTGTGGGCCGAAGATAAAATGTGAACAACTTCCGGATCTAGTGTGTGCCTTCTAACTAAGGTCGGAAGTGGAGGAGCCAAGCTGTCAATTTCAAGGATTGAAGGGACTGATGCCAATGTCCCGACTGATGGATTAGCAAGTCCGAATCAGGTCTAAGGTCCACGGATCCCCCACTGCATGCTGCTTCAGGTAAGGAAACCATATCTGACGAGGCCAGTATGGGGCAATCAGAATCATTAAAGACCTCAGTTGAGAAGCTATTTGAATAACTTTGGGAAGAAGTGGAATTGGAGGAAAGGCATAAAGTAGCCCTGTTGGCCAAGGTTGTGCTAGAGCATCCATGGCTGGTACTTCTTGATGTGGGATCAAGGAGAAGAACCTTTGGCACTTGGCGTTTTGTGGAGTTGCAAATAGGTCGCAGCACGGCGTCCCCATCTCTTGAAAACCTGGGCTGCTACTGTGCGGTTTAGAGACCATTCGTGAGGAGAGAGAATTGTCCTGCTTAATTTGTCCGCCAATACATTTGACTTTCCCGGGATGTGGGTCGCTACCAAGAAACGGTTGGTAGCTACAGCCCATTCCCACACTCTCATGGCCTCTCTGCAAAGGGGGTACGATCTGGTCCCTCCTTGTTTGTTCAGATACCAGACCACCGACATGTTGTCTGTGTGGATGGCGATGATGCCCTGAGGAAGAAACTTGTGTAAGGCCTGCAGGGATAGAAGTACAGCCCTCATCTCCAACACGTTGATGTGGAGAAGAGCTTGCTCAGGAAGCCAGGAGCGCTGAACTAGCCTGCCCAGACAATGCCCCCCCCACCCTATCTGGGAGGCATCTGTCGTCAGGGTAACCACTGGAGGGGGGAGAACAAAGGGTTTCCCTTGATCCAAGTTGGATGTCTGAAGCCACCAGCGCAGGTCCCTTTGCATATTTCCGTAATCATGATGTGATGATTGAGGGAAGATCCTGAAAGGACCATTGAGCTGACAAGAGCCACTGAAGAATCCTCATGTGTAATCTTGCTAGAGGAACTAAAAGAACTGTGGCAGACATTGAGCCTAAAACCTGTAGAACCATCCTGGCTGGGGCTTTGGATCTCGAGATCAGAGCTTGAACTTGGCCCTGTAAAGTTCGGATCCTTTCGCAGGAAGAAAGACGCGCATCAATCTTGAGTCTATCTCTGCTCCTATAAACTTTATGCGTTGAGAGGGCAGCAAGACAGACTTTGACCAATTGAATGTAATCCCCAGGGAAACACCCAGGGAGATGGTGGCTTTGAGGTTGTCCATTAGTAGATGCCTGGTGGTGGCAGTCAGGAGCCAGTCGTCGAGATAGGGAAACACTTGGAATCCAAGACTTCTCAGGTGAGCCGTCACTACTGCCAAACACTTGGTGAACACCCTGGGGGCTGTGGTGAGACCAAAGGGCAGAGCAAAATTGGTAATGACTGACTCCCAGGCTGAAGCGCAGATACCTTCTGGACGCCTGATGTATCAGTATGTGATAGTAGGCGTCCTTGAGGTCTATGGAGCACATCCAAACATCCTTCTCCAATAATGGGAGAATGGATTGTAACGTGACCATTCGGAATTTGGATTTCGTGACGGATTGGTTCAGTGTGCTGAGATCCAATATTGGCCTCAGGTCCCCTGACTTTTGGCACTAAAAAGAACCTGGAGTAATTTCCTGATCCGATCTGGTCTGTGGGGACCGGTTGGATGACTCCTTTTCCTAGCAGCTTTAAAGCTTCTGCGGCTGCTATTTCCCTTTGACTGGGTGGTGGGTCCGGGATTCTCTTGGACGGTGGGGGTGAGTATGTGAATGGGATGGTGTAACCTCCGGCAATGATCCGAAGCACCCATCTGTCCTGAGTGATTGACTCCCAGGCTTTTAGGTGCTTGGCAAAACGACACCAGACTGGCTCCGGAGCAGCACAGCCGGGCAATCCCTCATGACGTATGGGAGGCTGAAGAGCCACGAAAGGACTCGCGGTCTCCAGAATTGCGGGGCCCTCTGCCGCCTCTGGGACGGCGTCTCCCTGAAAAATTTCCCCGCCCTCTGCCTCTGGACGGGGAATCTTCCTGCTGTTGGGAGAAAAACTTGCAGATTTATGAACCACATTTTTCCCTCCTTTAGCCTTGGGGTAAGGCCGAAAGGGAGTGGAATAACGGGCACCTACGGCAGATAAAGTTTTTCCCTCTTGCTCACAGCGGGTAAGGGTGTCTTTCACCTTGGGTCCAAACAATGAGGACCCATCAAAGGGAGCGTCGGCGAAGGAAGATTTGAAGGCCTCCGCAAACTGACACAAGCGGAGCCAGGCTTGTCTACGAGAGCCACGCCTGTGCCTGCCGCTCTACCCGCCCCTTCGGCCGCATAGGAAATGAGCCTCATGGACGAAGTTAGAAATTGACGTAAGGATAGCCAACTGAGAACTAACCGACTGGGCTAGCTGCTCAAGTAGGTTACCCGAGAGGAATCTGACAACTCCTTGACCAGATCCCTCTGAAGCCTGGTAAAATGTGCCAAATAATTCAGAGACCTTAAGGTAAAGGCCGCTGAAGTCAGGGTGCGCTTCCCGTACCTGTCCATACTCCTAGACTCCTTATTAGGAGGATGGACGGACGTTGAAGCCTCTGCCACGTCCTGTTGTGTCGCAGATGCCACCACCATGGCATCTACAGCCACGCCTTTAGTAAGGAACTCCTTCTCGGGGGGAGCAGACAAAAATTTATTTGGACGAGAAGGGACTGGTTCCACGGTATCTGGATGTTCCCACGCCTTCGACAAACTAAAGCCAGAAGCCCGGCGAAGGCCGGAGACACCCAGGAGGCGGAGGGCTGAGCTCCAAAGGCCTTGAGGAGCACTGACTCGTCCGCAGAGGTGGGTTTGGATATCCAGCCGCCTCGTTGTTTGAGGATCTCTAAGATGTCTGCAAATGAGACATCATCCGAGGACGACTGGGACCCCTCTGCATCATCCATATCAGTGTCTGATGTAATAGACTCGGGAGTCCACGTGCTTCCTCTTGCACGATCTCTTCCTTGGGGTTCCTCTGAAGACAACTCCAAGAACCCTCAGGAGGAGGGGAACCCCACTGGGGTAACCTCAGGCCTCGGGGCTCTGCTGGCTACAGACAGGGGACTGCCAAAGACCCAGTCTCCACGCCCAGGAAGGTGCCGGTAAAGCCGGAGAGATGGCCAAGAGGACTTGGCCAAGGCACTCCTCATGGCCCTGAAAGCCGGACCCCAGAATCCTGGGAGTGTCCGGTCTCCGAGCCGTGATAGCCGACGGAAGTCCCGCAGCTGAAGCACCGAGGGGAGGCTCGGAACCGAAAGCATAGGTCCCAAACATCACCCCGGTCCAGCCGAAGAAGTCCGCGACCAAACTCGGACCCGAGGCCTGGTTGGAGTAAGGGTCGGAGCCGACCCTGAGATCTCCACCGCTCCAACAGCACCTGCTCCGACGGAGCCAAGCAGTCGGAGGAGGAATGGCAATGGGTGGGCCAAGGTCGCCGGCTCCGAAGCCAACTGGGTCGGAACCGAAACAAATTTTTGGAAGACTGGGGACTGGAACAGTCTTTGGAGCACCCTGTCTATATCAGAATCCGACATTCTGAAGACCGAGAGGAAACAGAACGGGTTCGAGAAGGCCTCTCCATCGGCCCCAAAGGGCTAGGGGACCGGCTCGAGGCGACTCGATGAGTATCGGCGCCGAGGGAATACTCACACCAGATTCCATCGGTGCCGAGGTAGACTTCGCCGAGGAGGAAGTGTCTGAGCGGCGTCGGCTCCGAGCAGCGAGCCGAGGTGACCCGCCTCTCGATGCCCCAGCCATCGGCTCCGAAGCCAGAGGAGTCGATACTGGTGGCATCGAGGCAGACTGTTCGACCTCGGCTCGAAGTCTTTGGAGCCGAAGGAGAGGCCTGCCTAGGTCTCTTGGCAGTTGGATCCGACGGACTGGTCGGAACCAAGCCCTTTTCTTTTTGGCTGGAGCAGGAGAGGATGCCAAGGCTTCTTCAAAGGAAGGTTTAATTAACCCCTTAAGAATCAATTTATTTTTCCTCTCCTGGAGGACCCTTGAGGAAAAAGCGTGACATACGCTGCATGACTCCTGCAAGTGCTTTGCCCCTAGACAATATACACAGAGCGAATGATCGTCTGTGATAGACATTTTGAAACCACATTTCGAACATTTTTTAAAGCCCGAAGGCCTAGGAGTTTGAGACATGATGTTAAACAATTCTAGTACTTTTGACAGGAAAGTAAACAACTATCAATGTACTGATGATAAATTTAAGCTCACAGTTATAGCTTAACGCAAACACTTCCTGAAAATGACAGGGAACTCTAACAACTAAGATTACTGAGACCCTGTGAAGTTTTAACAGGTTGACAGTCCGGGAAGGCCCTGGATGGAGGGGGGCCGAAAACAAACTCAACCCAATCACACACAAAAAATTTTCAATCCAAACGTACACAAAGAAGCGATAGCCGTTAAAACAGCTTTTGTGACCAAAAAACAGCAAAAACTGACAGAAAAGTTAGTTAATAAAAACTACTCAGCCCAGCCAGCTCGAGACCACGTCTTCGCAGGGAAGCGGCAAACGAGATCTGGGGGACTGGTAGTGGTGCATCCTGGGATATAGTAAGCTCAGCCAATAAGAGACTTCGCTCTTTGGCATAAGCGTGCCGAGTCGGAGCCGAGGGATCGGCTCCGAACCCATCATTCAGAATGTAGGCGAGATAGGATCACATAACATCTTTTATTTAACCACGTAGAACCGAAATTTAAGAGAACAAGTCAAACAAGCGCTTTCGCTCGGATATTCCAAGCTTTATCAAGTTAACATCACACCATATAGCAGCCATTTAAATAGTTACATTCATAAATCAATTAATCAATTAAAATCTCCCAATTGAAACCTCTTATAGTTTAAAAGAATAGAGTGACTGACATTACGTATATCAAAACATTCATGGCAAAAATGTATTACCTGTCAAGTTACTCAACATATAAAATGTAATGTAATTGTTGACATTGACCACATCAAAAATCACTGTAACCTGTAATAAATTAAATGAATTATTTGATGTTAAAAACCTCCATATATAATATTGTAAACAACAAGTTATTGTACATAGTACTTATAAAACTGTAAAATGAAAGGAAACATATATCGTAAAAATGTATCATAAAAAATATCTCATAAAAAATATATATCATAAAAAGGGGGAAAGGGAGGGAAGTTGGCCATTAGTTGAAAAGTGTATATTTAAGACTATAACTTAAAAGTTTCTCATAATCTTGCTCTTCTAAGTTTTAACACTGGTTTGATACTAATCGTGTCATTTAGCCCAGGCGGTTTCCCAGCATCCAGCCTCAACTGCCAGACCAATTCCCTATACTCGAGAGTGGATTCCCAGTCACCACCTCTAACATCATGATTGACTTGTTCAAGAATAATGAATTTAAAGTTCCAGTTAGGACAAGAAAGGGAATGTTTAAATAAGGCATTTGATTCCTTATTTTTCGATATCTCATAAAAATGCTCATACATTCTTTTTCTCATTTCCCTTTCCGTTTTGCCTACATAGAAACTTGCACAAAAAGTGCAGAAAGCTAAATAAACAACCCCTTTTGAGCTGCATGAGAAATATGAACGAGATTTAATTTTCATTTTTCTGGATGGAAGATATACACCCACATCATCCAGTATTGCATGGCACTGATTGCAGGCTCCACATTTATAGGTGCCTGCTTTTTTACCAGTCTCTTCTCTTCCCTTTCTTGCTTTCCTTTCAAACATCTCTTTAAAATTAATACCCCTCTTCTTAATAAATCTAGGTTTAACCGGTAAAAATTCTTTGAAATCGTCATGTGACGTGAGAACTGGCCAATATTTTTTAATGATCCTTTCTATTTCGTAAGCGTTATCACAATATGTGTAAATAAAATTTGACCCACGAAAATCATCTCTAGTTTTTGGCAATGGGATACTATGTGTGTTGCCCTTACCAAGCAGTGGAAAATATACTGAGTTTCTTTGCTCATACACTTCCTTGAACAATGTATCAAATAAATCAAGTGGATAGCCCCTTTCTAAAAACATTTCTTTTAATGTGTTAACTTCATGAATTAAATCAGGTTCAGTACTGCACATTCTAGATGCCCTGATTAATCTTCCCTTAAGAATTCCTCTTTTCTGAGAAAAGGGATGGGCACTCTTGAAGTGTAGAAAGGAATTTGAAAATAAGGGCTTCCTGTAACTCTTAGATTGAAATGTACTATTGTCATTGTCCTTATAGAGATTAACATCAAGATAGTGAAGCTGGTGTGTTCCTACTGTGTGTGTGAAACGCAGAAAATTAGTAGTGTTGTTGATGTAAACAAGAAAATCTGAGAGTTGATCATGAGTTCCATCCCATAAAATACATATATCGTCCAAAAACGATATATATATTTTTTTTCTCAGAAAAGAGGAATTCTTAAGGGACAATTAATCAGGGCATCTAGAATGTGCAGTACTGAACCTGATTTCATTCATGAAGTTAACACATTAAAAGAAATGTTTTTAGAAAGGGGCTATCCACTTGATTTATTTGATACATTGTTCAAGGAAGTGTATGAGCAAAGAAACTCAGTATATTTTCCACTGCTTGGCAAGGGCAACACACATAGTATCCCATTGCCAAAAACTAGAGATGACTTTCGTGGGTCAAATTTTATTTACACATATTGTGATAACGCTTACGAAATAGAAAGGATCATTAAAAAATATTGGCCAGTTCTCACGTCACATGATGATTTCAAAGAATTTTTACCGGTTAAACCTAGATTTATTAAGAAGAGGGGTATTAATTTTAAAGAGATGTTTGAAAGGAAAGCAAGAAAGGGAAGAGAAGAGACTGGTAAAAAGCAGGCACCTATAAATGTGGAGCCTGCAATCAGTGCCATGCAATACTGGATGATGTGGGTGTATATCTTCTATCCAGAAAAATGAAAATTAAATCTCATTCATATTTCTCATGCAGCTCAAAAGGGGTTGTTTATTTAGCTTTCTGCACTTTTTGTGCAAGTTTCTATGTAGGCAAAACGGAAAGGGAAATGAGAAAAAGAATGTATGAGCATTTTTATGAGATATCGAAAAATAAGGAATCAAATGCCTTATTTAAACATTCCCTTTCTTGTCCTAACTGGAACTTTAAATTTATTATTCTTGAACAAGTCAATCATGATGTTAGAGGTGTTGACTGGGAATCCACTCTCGAGTATAGGGAATTGCTCTGGCAATTGAGGCTGGATGCTGGGAAACCGCCTGGGCTAAATGACACGATTAGTATCAAACCAGTGTTAAAACTTAGAAGAGCAAGATTATGAGAAACTTTTAAGTTATAGTCTTAAATATACACTTTTCAACTAATGGCCAACTTCCCTCCCTTTCCCCCTTTTTATGACAGATATTTTTTATGATACATTTTTACGATATATGTTTCCTTTCATTTTACAGTTTTATAAGTACTATGTACAATAACTTGTTGTTTTCAATATTATATATGGAGGTTTTTAACATCAAATAATTCATTTAATTTATTACAGGTTACAGTGATTTTTGATGTGGTCAATGTCAACAATTACATTACATTTTATATGTTGAGTAACTTGACACGTAATACATTTTTGCCATGAATGTTTTGATATACGTAATGTCAGTCACTCTATTCTTTTAAACTATAAGAGGTTTCAATTGGGAGATTTTAATTGATTAATTGATTTATGAATGTAACTATTTAAATGGCTGCTATATGGTGTGATGTTAACTTGATAAAGCTCGGAATATCCGAGCGAAAGCGCTTGTTTGACTTGTTCTCTTAAATTTCGGTTCTACGTGGGTAAATAAAAGTTTTGAATCTACAATTTATTTTTCTTGACTCTGCTCAGTGGTTCGTGTTTCACTTCTTGGCTCGTTGTTGGATTGTTGGATTTTGTTTAAGAAGCTGAGATCCCTTATAAGATCCTCCAAAGCTAGCTACAAAAACAAAATCGACACTGATTCTACCACAAAGCATTCTATAGCTATGTCAAGAATCTCAATGGCAACACCCAAATCTGCTCTGAGTTACAGCACAATGGCACACAAATTACAGAACCAACAGATATTGCCAACATCCTGGCAGATAGGTTCAGTGCTAACTTTACCCCCTCTCACCCCCTAAAGGGCCCATATCTATACAAGAAGACTGCAGAGTCCCTGTAATCACAACTATACAGGTAAAAACTGCACTCTCTAAAGCCAAAAACACAGCATCCATGGGACTGGACAACATCCAAGGCTGCATTTTCCATGAACTTCAGAACGAACTGGCTCCCCACCTAAGCACCATGTTCAATCATAGCCTCACATCAGGCTTTGTGCCCACTGAATGGTGTACAGCAACAGTTATCCCACTCCACAAAGGGGGAACCACCACTGATCCCAGGAACTATCGCCCTATTAGCCTGACGAGCCTGGTCTGCAAGGCCATGGAACGTATCATCATGGAACTCATAAACAAAGACATTGGTAACCTACAAACTCTGGATCCCACCCAGTTTGGGTTTATGAAAGACAGATCATGCCTCTTGAACCTGATCGACTTCTTTGAGGCAGTCACCAAAGCTGTAGATGAGGGTAAGGTGGTTCACACAGCCTATCTTGACCTCGCCAAGGCTTTCGAGACCATCCCCCATTCTGGAATTATAGCTAAACTCACTAAACTAGGTATAAATCCCTACGTCACAAAATGGGTTGCCAACTGGCTCACTGACAGAACTCTCACTGTAAAAGTTGCACACTCCAAATCGGACCTCAAACCAGTGGCAAGTGGAGTACCACAGGGTTCAGCCCTGGGACCTCTCCTGTTTGGTATCTACTTCTCTGAAGTACAGCCTAACACAGAAGGCCTCTGGCTAACGAAGTTCGCAGATGACTGCAAACTAGGAACCATAGTCAAGTCCCCAAATGATGTGGAAATCCTACAAAAGGGCCTCGCTGAGACAGATGCCTGGTGTCAAAGCCATGGCCTCAAGCTCAATGCCAAAAAGTGTATTGTCATCCCCTTTGGTAAAAAGTCTGTACCCATGAACTACTACATAGACAGCAGTCTACTTAACACCGAATGTGTGATAAGAGACCTTGGGAACCAGGTGGACAGTAGTCTGTCCTTTGATAGTCACATCGCCACAGTAGTCAGGAAGTCCTTCTATGTGGCACACCTCATCATAAAAGGGTTCTCATCCAGGAAAAAAAAGGTCATTGTTCCCCTCTACTCGACACTCATTAGACCCATTATAGAGTACAACACCCCTTTTGGAATGTACCTCACAAGACATCTGCATCAGCTGGAAAAGCCACAGAAGTACCTCACAAAGAGGATTACTGGCCTCAAACAGATGCCCTACACTGACCGTCTCAAAAAACTCCAGCTTTACTCCATAGCATATCGCCTACTCCGAGGTGATCTCTGCCTAACATATAAAGCTATGTCAAACCCAGAACTGTTGGACATGCTACACCTAAAGAAATCCCAATCCCTCCGAGCTACACGGTCTAGGGACGTAAACCTTGTCACCACAATAAATAGGACATGCAGGAGGGATAGATTCCTGTCCCAGAGACGCTGGAGGGATAGATTCCTGTCCCAGAGACTTCCCATACTCTGGAACAGGCTACCCATCTATGTCAAGCAAAGTTCTTCATTAGCACTCTTCAAGAAAAATCTTGATGAGTGGATGGGAAATAGGAAATACATCCCGGGGATCACTTCTGTGTCTCTGCTCGACAGTGGCACAGGAAAATTATTTTCCTGGGTGGCATAAGCCAGGGAACCTTGTTGGCTAGCCTTATGTAGGCCCCGATAGCCTAGTACCTACCTATGAACGTATGAACCTATAACGTGATCAGTACACATTTATATCCCAGCAGCCTAACTTCCTTCTTTCCAGGCTTTATCTTGTTACAGGGTAAAGCCTCAATGGATAACAACTAAGAAGTACATCATTACTTTAATATCACTAGCATGTACAGCAGTTGCCAATACCCCCTCCAGAGCTATAAAGTCAGTTCTCACCGCAACAACTCCACATACAGCAAGCTCTAAGTTCATTAAACTACTTTACAAAATAAAATGCAATTTACATCAGGAAACTTTTTTTTACAAGTATTAATAAAACAAAAACAGTTTTACTTAGTTACTTCTTTAGTCCATTGAGTGTCCTACTATTAATGACAAAGTGAGGTTTATGCTTTGCATTTGTCCATCAGTTTAGCACACTCAACAAGTTTACAGTGTTTTTCATCCACGTCTTTCACAACCATGGATCACGTGTGTAAACTACATCTAGTGGGAATGATGCTTTATAATTTTATCACATATTTATTAGTTTCACATTGCTGCTAGTCCTCTACTTGATCATCTCAATCTTCCAAATCGTTTCCCTAGTTTGAGTCCAAGTTACTCCTGATTCTTCTAGGCAAGCTTCTTGGCTTTTTCCTTTTCCTCAAGTATTTTCTTTGGAACAATAGAAAAGGTTTCACTGGCAAAGTCTGCCTGTGAGCTTTCTTACTATCAGAAGAAAAAAGTCACTTTCAACTTGTTGACTCACTCTTTTTCAGCTAAACCTTTCTCATTCCTGCTATATTTGCATCTAAAAATGTCTCTGATCCTCCAAGAAAAATATTCTGAATATAGCTGGAAATAGCAACTTGAGTCTCATACCCTCCTCTCAACATCACATGAATACTGGGAAAAACTTGCTTTTCTTTTTTCTAGTGCACAAAGAATAATCATTTTCCACAAACACTCTGGAGTCCACAATTTGAAATAAGTTTCCCTTCTGTTACAGCTTTTTCTGGAGCACTACTTTCTGCTGGTATTATTACATCTTTACTGATACAGGTATTGGCTGCTTTATTAAGGACAGATTTGGAGCACAATCATGATGTGCCCTCTCAATAAATAAATCATGTTGTGGAACACCAGACAAAATGCTTATTTGTATTTTCATAAAATTAATGATGTATTTTCGTTCCTGTTCACTTATTTTAAACACCTCTAAGTACATTTTCCCTCTAAATTATTGGAAGCCATTTCATGTAGTAAAGCTGAAACATGCTGCTTTTTATGACATCTGCAAGTTTCTTCATAGCCAGAGCTTTTTCCTCTTCTTTTCTGGTTGATGTCCACTAACTTTCTCCAACTTTCTTCTTTGCTGGCATCCAGACTATATAATTATATCCAAACTGATACCTTTTACTGGCTTTATTAAAAACGTCTCAGTTTTAAGACTGAGAGAGCTCTAATCATCATGTTACTAATTTGGCAACCACCTTAGAAATCAAGA
The DNA here is from genome assembly GCF_019279795.1 of Protopterus annectens. NCBI lineage: Eukaryota > Metazoa > Chordata > Ceratodontiformes > Protopteridae > Protopterus > Protopterus annectens. Next base: position 1,161,417,180 of record NC_056741.1, on the reverse strand, counting down.
TATATTTTAATTTTTGATAAAAAAATAACTGTAAAGGCCATTTAGCCCTGCAGCTGAGTCAGATTTTTTATATTCTAAAGCACACAAGCCAGATTTTCATTTAACTTCAATTTTATTGTACAGCCTGTTGCTAAGCTCTTTAAACAAAACTATGAAGCAAAATATACAGAGAAGCAAATAAGATAAAACCAGTATTAGAATTAAGTGGCATTCTTTATACATATTCTATACGCAATATACAATGTACAACAGAGAGGTTAAATTAAAAAAAGAACACTTATTTACCAAGATACAGCAACAGTACAAAATATAAAAATTATCTGGTGTTTAATAAATAGTTCAGCTGTTAGCTGAAAAATACATTAGCAGCATATCTTAAACAGCAGCACCTACTTAAATTGAAACTCTAGGACTACAGATGAATCAGGAAACCAGCAATTCATAAAATCCATCAGTTTGCAGATCTCACAAGTGGAAATAAATTATCTAACCTGTCCAATACTCTAGTAACCAGGAGTCCATCACAGGAAAGCTTCAGCAAAAATATCATGGCAAGAACAGCATTCTCCAAAATGCAATACAAAGTCCAGTTCCAAAATATATAGTAAACACCAGCAAACCATTGACAGACCTGGAACAAAAATGGTTTCCACAACTGCTCTCCCCCACAAAAAAAGCATGCCATAAGGAAAAATGAACACAAAACCCCAAAAAAAACACTGATAGTCTCAAATACGTTGCGTCATCTATAGCAGTTCTAGACATTTCTGTGCTTATCTACACCAAGAGGATCACAAAATAATATACTCACTAAAAGACTAACCAATTCAGCAGACCAAAACAAATGTAAGTAAAAGCAACAAAAGTACTGGCTCTGGAAGCTAAAAAAAGCATCCATAGCTAGCCATTCTTAACCATGTGCACTGTAGCAGCCATTTAAGGTCATAGCAATTGAGAGAAAAGACAAGATTCACTTGTACTTTCGGAAGTGAAGTGGCCTTAGGGTTGCCACCTTTTCAAATGCCCAAAGTGGGGCATTTCTGGTACAAACATCAGATTTTGCAGGGCAAAACATACCCATGGCCAGTACAAAGGACAGAACTTCATTTTCCTGCCTAAATAAAAGCTTATTATTGTAGCATTTTAGTTACTTATTCTGTTTCTTATAACATTTAGGCATTTCAGATACAGAATAACTGTTTTATGCAACTATTACATAAAACATAGGAAATAATTTTGTCCTAAAAATCTCAGGACATTTGCCATTTTTCCACTTTTTTTGCAGGGCACAACTGCCCAAAGAGGGACTTCCCCTCACAAAGTGGGACAGGTGGTAACCCTAACTGGCCTCAGAGTTAAAACATAAGTGTGAGGCAAAGCCCTCCACCCACTTTGAATATTTAGAGGTTACATTCTCTTGCAATTGTACTTGTAACTATTGTCTTGGTCTAGTTTTAACAGAACTTTCTTCTCTTCCCTTTTAGGAAAACTTAATATGCAATCTTGTCACACTCTATAGAGCTTTTACCAGATATGCTGGGCTTGACAACCTGAGATTCGTGAATATTTTATTCTTGTGTTTCAGCTAGAGAACCCTTTAACAGTGTCTCACGTGCTGGCAGGATGAGTTCAGTATCTCTAATGTCCATATCCCGTATTACACAGTCTGATGGGATTATGACACATTTTAATAATGAGCATGACTGAGCTTACTGATGATAATTCACAATTTTTTTGTCCTCTACCCCATTTAAGATCACCCACTAAGATGATATGTATTCTCTGGGTTTTCCCTTTGCAAACCTTACACATGTTTTTATATATTAAATGGCAGCTGTTAGATTTTCTCTAGAGACCAGCTTCCATTATTGGCCCAGCTACCCTATATTTCTAATATCTGCTGAAAAATGGATGTCTCCAGTGTGACATCTGAGATAAATTATAATGCTGACTCCAGCACTGCACACTGTAGTACTTTTATCAGACAGTTCCTCTTCTAAAAACACCCACTGATTCTGATCAGAAATCCAGTTTGCCATTTTGGTATCCATCCCCATACCATTTAGTATTTGTACTTGTTTTTTGTGAGGGTGGGGAACACTATACCAATCCATGTTTTAGTACATACTTGAATTCTTTTTTTCAGTTGCTCCTTTATAATTTTACCGGAAACAAACTGTTTTTTGTATGTTAGTGCTTTTCTGAAGTTTAATAACTCAACTTCTTTAGACAAAGAGAACAACCATATCAGATACACTTAAATACGAAACAAAAATCACATGATCAAGGGTAAAAGTCACATGACCAAGCAATGTTAAACTTTAACATACAAAAAACAGTTTGTTTCTGTTTTTTGCCTATTTTTTGTTTTATTAAGTGTTTTTTCAGTTTTCTTTGGAGTTTGAGTTTGTGTGGTTTTGGTTGGAGGCATGGCAATCGGTTTCAGTTCTAGTGCGCCACTTTTTACCCAAGTTGTCACAGGAAGGGAGGTCGGTTCCGAAATGGAAAGACTGTCTCACCTTATAAACAATTTAACCAACAAAGTGGACGTTTTGGCAGAGACTGTAAATAGTCTCAAAGGGATGGAGTAGTCCATGTTTTGAGGGAGAAACATTCGCAAGCAGCATCTTCTTTCAATCCAGTTTTGAATAATGACCAGTTGGTGAATCCGGCAGGAAATTCAGATAATTATAGGGGTGGTACACTCGTACTAAATGACTGGCTTCAACCCCCCCCCCCCCCCCAGCATTTACAACTAAATCAATCGAGTTCTACAGTGAGTAATATCTTGGTTAATAACACTGTTATTATTAATGAGAATCTAAACGTTTTGGATTATAAATCATTTAAATTAAAGAAATTACGGTTAGAAATTTTATATTTTCATGAATGTTTACAGCGTCGCCAGGTCCCAAAGGGCTTAAGGTCCTGGCATTATCCTACAGGACTGGTAGCAGATTCACCCTTTCATCAATAACTAGTCAAACTTTTTGACAAACAAGGGTTTGAACACCTTGAGCTTTTTGTTAAACATTATCAGGAGATGGCTGATAATTTAATGACTGAGATTGATGTACTGGATACACTTATTAAACGCAATTTTAATTTTGAAAGGTATAAATTTGACTATAAACATTTTTTTTGAGCATTGATGGCCAAATGCTAAAAGTATGGGCTATAAAGGTTAAAAAACTTGCCCGTGATCAGAGTGACTATCAAAGGGGAGTGGTGTACCTTAAACCACCCCCATCTCAGCAATGGAACGGTCGTAGTATCTCAGGGGAAGCTCAATCAAGCTCAGAACTGCAAAACAATGTCAGAATCCTGCCTCCCAATAGTGCGGAAGGAAGTCTGGATGAATATGAGAACTAGCAGCGTAATAATGATGGTGGGGAGGTACAGGGTGGAGCTCCCAACAACCCGCGACAAAGTGAAAGAATTAGAAATCGAAATTTTAGTCCTCAGGGCGATTACAATCCCCCAAATAACCAGAATAATCGAAATTTTCACAGGGGCTAGAATCATGGCCAATAGAACTTTGAGAGGAACAACAACTTTGGGAGAAACAACAACAGGAGGAGGAACCATCATCGGTAACAACAGATGAGATACTTGTTTTTAACACTGCAGTAACTGAATTGACTACTAAATATAGGTTTCCAAATGGAAGGGGAAATGATTGGTCCCTGAATATTGTAAAAAATTCAGACGAGGAATTTAACATCTTTAATTATTCAAGTTATGCAGTAAACAGTACCTTAGTAGACTTTTTTCCAAAGGTTTGACTTTTGTGCCACGTAAAAATTTTGATTTGAGCAGGACTTTGATTGACTTGAAACTGTACACTCGTAAGTTGAACCTGAATCTGTTGTTTAATGGGAATAAATGTGAAATTTCTGAATTCAGGGTTCCAAGTATTTTTAATCCATCACTGAAACTAATATTGGATTTATTTGATCATATTTGTGAAATAGATTTAAGGAATATTGATAGTAATAAAAAAGCAGAAAGAGGAGTTGTATTAATGTTCAACCTGCTGAAGGGGAAATATTAGAAAATTTTAGAAAAAGTGGTGTGCGGGCTTCCAAACTTGTTAAGGGTGGGGGACTTATGTTTATGAACATTTTTGATTATAATGAGAGAATGCTCAATATGTTAAACACTGACACGTATATTTTGATTTCCTTGAATGAACTGAACCAAGTGTATAGGAGAATTAACATTTACTTGAATGACTTGTTTATAGAGAATCGTACTGACCTTGATTTATAGAATTATTTCTCTATGCCAGCCCCTCGGACTCCAGTGATTTTCAGGATTCCGAAAGTTCACAATCATTTGGTAAATCCCCTTTCCGGCCAATTGTGAATGGTACCCCCTAGCTAAGTTTGTAGATAATTTTTTGAAGAAGTATGTAGTGAAGAAACCTTATATTTGCAGAGTCATGGTCCGTTTTGGAGAACATCAATAGTTTAAATTTCGTACCTGATTTTAACTTTGCTACTGTAGATGTGAAGGACCTTTATACTGTAATTCTGCAAGATCTAGGAACTGAATGGGTGAGCCTACTTTTAGTTAAGAGGGGTGTTAGTACTAATGTTTCCCTTATACAGGAATTATTGGATATTATTTTGAGCAATAATTTCTTCTTGTTTGAGGGTAAATATTATTTGCAGAAAAAGGTGTAGCCATGGGCTCCCCAGTAGGAGCCAGTTTGGCTAACTTAGTTATGGCGTACTGGAAAAGCGAATTTGTATTTAATAATAACCTCTTTATTTAGCACATTTTTTTACTACACCAGATTTTTGGATGATATTTTTATTATATTTAAAGGCGGACATGATTTATTTGTTGAATTTATTGAATATTGTAATAGAACAACAGAATTTCTAACATTCACCCACACATTCAATACAGAGAGGATAGCATTTTTAGACATGGACTTGTCTAAGGATAGGCAGAATAGATGTTATAAAGCAAAGATCTATAGAAAGGAGACATAGTCAAACTCCTTTTTGCACTTTACTAGTACTCACCCTTGGTATCAGAAAAAATCTGTTGTGAAGGGACAGCTCATAAGAGCAGCCAGAATGTGCACTACTAATTTTGATTTCATGACTGAATGTGACTTGTTAGTCCAAATGTTTTCGAAGAGAGGCTACCCGGCACCCTTACTTGAAGAATTGGTGAATGAAGTAAAAAATGAAAAGGAATGTAGGTTATTTCAAAGCTATCTTGGGGGGTGGACAATCTATGATGGAAAATGGGGGTACAATGAGTGATGATATCCAACAAAATGAAACAGTAAACTATCCCTTGACTTTTATAATCCCTTATAATATTGATGCTGGCAACATTAAACAGGTCTTGATTAAGAATTGGAGAGTAATAGCATCAGAGGGGTTGTTAGTGAATAAACTAGGTGTTAACCCTAAATGTATTTTTAGAAGAGCTCAAAACCTGAAAGGGTTATTAGAATTTAAAAATTTGTGACTGACAAGACAACAAGGTATGTTTAAATGTGAGGCCTGTGCCTATTGTAAGCATATGGATGTGGGTTATACATGCACACTGAAAGGGAGAAATTATACTTGTAAGGGCAAGTACAACTGTAATTCCAGTAGAGTGGTGTATTTAGCCCAGTGCCATTCTTGTCCTAGTTTTTACATAGACAATACTGACCGTAAATTAAGAGAGCATGTGTATGAACATATATATAAAATTAGGAAAGGGAGGTTGGAAAGTGCTTTAGCTAAACATGTGCTCAATCAGCCAGGCCACTCATTTTTATTCAGAGTGATAGATCAAGTTGAGTATGTTGAAAGGGGAGGTTCACATATCCTAAGACATGAGCAGTGCGAGTTAATTTGGCAGATTAGAACACATGCCTATAATCAATCAGGATTAAATGATCGGTGTTCTATAGTCTGCGTACTGAAACTGAAGAGTTTGACTGGTTGAATAGTTTATAATTTTATATTATTTGTGTATGTTGGTTGTGTATGTTTTAAAAAATGAGGATGCTGAATGTTTTTCAGAGTGCGGATTGTATTTTAAATGTATTTTAAATTACTTTATATGCATTCAAAATTTTTTTCTCAGAAAGTTTAACATTGCTTGGCCATGTGACTTTTACCCTTGATCATTTGTTTTGTATTTGGTGTTTAAGTGTATCTGATATGATTGTTCTGTTTGTCTGAAGCAGTTGAGTTATTAAAACTTGATGAAAGCGCTAACATACAAAAAACAGTTTGTTTCCATTTTTTTCCATCATTTTTTTGTTTTATTAAGTGGTTTGTCAGTTTTCTTTGGAGTTTGAGTTCCTTTATAATTTTGTCATATAGAGTTTTGATGATTGTGGAAGCAGTTTCAGCTGCAGAAATTATGTTAGATGAAACAGAACTAACAAATGTACAAAATAAATTCTTATTTTAATGGTATACTAATAGATGTAACAAAAGAATGTCCTATTTTAATGATATACATCACTTAACTATAAAACTGTATGTAGCCACTAGTGGACTTTACTTCTGAGATTTACAGCATGAGACTTCATCATGTCTAAAATAGGTGAGCTGCACTGTAATTTAATATAGCAATAACCAACAACGTTGGTGTGGTATATTGAAGATTTACCCACGGTCGGTGTGGTATAATCACAAGGGCGAAGACAGAGTGATTAAATAAAGCCAACCATGGGTAAATTTCAATATACAACCACGGAGTTGGTTATTGCTGTTATACAACGACATTATTTAAGGAAAAAAATCCTTACTTTTCCTAAATAATGTCTTTGTATAACGGCGCATTACTATTCTTCCACAGCTGGTGGTATATTGCTGCCTTATTTTGATGTACTGCGCATGCGTATGGGGCTTGTGCTCCAATGCTTACTCAGTACATCAAGGCTGTGAAGAGGTAGCAATGGAAAAAGGAAGATCTCCGTTGCTTCTTCTTCTTTCTTAAAATCAATAAAAAAAAAAATTAAAGATAAAGAACCCAGGAGACTTTTTATGTTAGGGAGAGTCGGGACAGACAAAATTAAAGGATAATCAGGTAAGTTTTTTAAGTTTTGAAGAACGTACCTGATTATCCTTTTATTTCTGTCTGTGCCATCTCCTGAACATAAAATGTCTTCCGTTTTCATTTTGTATTTAAAAAAAAAGTAAAAAAAAAAAAAAAAAAAAAAAAAAAAATTTACGAGATATACTAACGGGAAAAAGTCCGGATGACCGGACCTTTTCCCGTTGGTATATTCTCAAATTTACAATGGGTATGCTGGTTGGGCTGGCTAGTCAGTGTGCTCATTTTTGAATGCTAATGGCCAGTCATTGTATAATACACATTCATTCACATTGCCTTATTGTTCACTTATTATGTGAGGATAATCTGTGTAAGAAATGCAGTTTTTGTAGACTTCCACAAGAATAGTGGTAGTCCAAAAAAAGTTAACTTGCATCAGTTTACTTCAAGTTTGCACATATACAGTCTAGTGGGTAACTAATGAAGCCAGACTGCTTCACTGTGGAATATCACCTCTGATATGCAATATTCACATACCTGACCTGTTGAAGTTAACTGCAATAGTGTTTATATGGGATATGTATTATTTATTTTATTTATTTATTTATTTATTTTACATTTGTTGACTGGGCTAGTCTAACTGGATATATGTCCATTTTCAGTAGAGGCCCGGGGAGAAAAGCTCCAAACATGAATAGTGGCAATGTTAAACATATATAAAAAGGCATGTAAAATCACATAAAGTGAAAGTATTGCTAAAAAAAATATAATACTCAGGTTATAAACTCTAAAAATATTACTCTAAAAATTATACTAAAAAAAAAAATTATTAGAGTAAAAAAAATTATACTAAATACAATAGTGTGTAAGAGTAAAATCCAATTAAGAGAGAAAGGCCTTTATGTTTTATAGAATTACTAAGAAGAAAAGAGTAGTACCTAGATTAGGTGGCATAGGATAGAGGAGTAGGGAAAGGAGTAAGAGAAGGAAGGGGGAAAGATATCAGTCTGGGTTAGCACATGGACAAAGCCAATGAGTTTTAAGATGTTCTTTGAGGTGTTTTTTAAATAGAGAAGTAGAAGCTAAGATTGATAGTTCAGAAGGAAGTTGATTCCAGTTTTTACCTGCTGTGTTAGAGAAAAGTAAGTCACCAGCTTTGTTGTTGGATTTAATTGTGGAAACTAGGAGCTTGTTAGCAGAGCGTAGTGCAGCAAGATTTTTATATGGTGTAATCAGATTAGAGAGGATAGGGGTGTTGTTTGGGTGGTATAGGATCTTTTCAGTGATAAGTAATTGTTGACAAAGTATATGGTTTTCCAGTTCTAGCCATCCAAGTTGTTTGAGGTTGAGGCAGTGGTGAGTTTTGAAGGGGGAGCATGTAATGAATCTAGCTATGCTATTATAACAGGTGACAAGTTTGGAGAGGCTATTTTTTGATAGATTAGTATATATAGCAGAGGCATAGAAAAGGGTAGAAATGAGGTAGGTTTGTGCAATAGTTTTCCTGGCAGAAGGGGTAAGGAAGGGTTTAATTCTATAGAGGGTATCGAGTTTTTTGTTAATGGACTTTATGGTGGTGTTGATGTGGTCATCGAAGTTGAGACGATTATCAATTGTAACACCTAGTAGGCGGGTTGTAGAGTCTGGGGTTATGTTGGTAGCATTGTTAGAGGTTACAGAGAAGGATGGAGTAGGTGATTTATGAGTAGGGGTAAAAAGTAGTAGTTTTGGTTTTTTTTGGGGATTTAAGAGGAGACAGTGTTGCATAAACCAGTTATCAACATTATGAAGAACAGTTTAGGTGAGGGACTGGAGAGAGTCTATGTTCTTGGCTGAACAAATTAAGGTGGAATCATCTGCATATTGAATGCAGGTGGCTTGTGGAATATTTATGTGTAGATTATTAATAAATAAGGAAAAAAGAAGGGGACCTAAGACAGAGCCTTGGGATACCCCAATATTTACAGGAAGTAGTGAAGACAGATTGTTATCCCAAAGGACTGCTTGCTGTCTATTATCCAGATAAGACCTAAACCATTGTAATGCTTGTGGTTCAAGAGAAAGGATCTTTAGTTTGTCTAAGAGTAAGTTATGGTTAACCATATCAAAGGTTTTTGACAGGTCAATAAATAGTGCAGAGGAAAAGGAGTTATTGTTGCGATTTTTATTTATAGAGTCTGTGAAAGATACTAGGGCAGTTGTAGTGCTATGGAATGGTCTGAAGCCATGTTGGCAATTGGCTAGTTGGTTATTTTGTAGTAGGTAGTTAAGTAGTTGTTTGTGAATACATGTTTCCATAATCTTAGCTATTGGGGAGAGTAAGGCAATAGGTCGAAAGTTAGACAGCTCAATAGAAGACCCTCCTTTATGTAGAGGGATGATATGGGATACTTTCCATATGGATGGAATTTTGCCTTCTGAGATGGTTCTGTTAATAAGGATAGAGACGGGATAGTCTATAGCTTTTGCGGCAATTTGTAGGTATTCAGATGGGAGACGATCAGCAGAAGGGGTACAAGGTTTCAGTTTTTGAAGTAGCTTACAGATGAGAGAAGTAGGTACAGGTTGTATTTGAAAGGTAGGTGATGTAGTCTTGGAGGATTTAGTGGAGAAGCAGTAAAGGGAGGTAAAGAAGTAAGTGTTAAAGGCATCAGGGATCTGGTTGGTGTTATTATGGTTAAAACCTACAGGGGCAGGGGTAGAAAAGTGACCTGGACAAAGAAGTTTGTTAATCCCTGACCAAAATTTTTGTGGAGTTTGTTGACTGGTTTGTTGGAGGTGAAGGTAGAAGTCTTTTTTGTCTTTGAGAATATCTTTCTTGGTGGCATTTCTTAACTGCTTAAAGTGGAGCTGATCTGATGGACATTTGGTAGCTTTCCATTTAGCCCAGATTTTATTTCTAAGGAGCATCTTTTGTCTAGTTTGTTTTGTGAGCCATAGGGCAGATTTGGATCTTATTTTAGTAGAACAAAGAGGTGCAATGTAATCTAGGATTTGAAGAAATTTGGTGTTGAAATAGATAACTGCTTTGTCAAGTTCAAGATGGGTTGGTGGTGACCAGTCACATGCTTGCAGTTCATTTAGGAAGCTGTGTGGATTAAAGAATTTTTTTGAGCGGGAGGTTTTAAGATTATGAGTAGTTGGGATATGTACTTTTTGTCTAATAATGTAGGTAAGCATGTGGTCGCTGATATCGTCGGGAAGGGTTCGTTCCTGGAATATAAGTTTCAGGGTGGCTATTAATAAGGATCCAGTCAAGAGTAGATTCCTTACTGGTGGGTTTGTGAATTCTAGTAGGAGTTGATATTAATTGTGAGAATCCAAAGAGATTTATGTGGTTAGTAGGGTTAGGGGAGCTGCAGGAGGACCAGTCCATGTTAAAGTCACCCAGTATAATGGTCTCCTGGGGTAGTTGGGTAGAAAAACAGCTAAGTAAGTTTTCAAGAGTATTAGTATTGTTACCTGGGGGGAGATATATGCAGATTAGATAGATAGATTTGGTGTTATTGATTTGGAGTTTGGTAGTCAGGAGTTCGGCTTTGGTGTCAAATGAAGGATGCACATTGAAAGGGGAAATTTGGAGATTAGATTTATAGAGAATGGCTATACCTCCACCTTTTTCGGTTATGCGGTCACATCTAAGGATATTATAGCTAGGAGGGCTAATTTCCTGGTCTAGTGTAGATTGTTTTAGCCAAGTCTCTGTAAGGCATAGGATATCAAAGAGTGCACATCAAGGAGTGCATGCAGGTGGGAAATTTTGTTGTTGATACTTCTAACATTAAGGTGAGCTATCAGGAGGGAGTTAGGTGGTTTAGTTAATGAAGAAATCATAGGCACTGTTAAGTTGTTAAGGTTATTGGTAAAGTCAGTATTGGGGCCTGGGTTTGGATGAATATCACCATCTAGGAGGGGGTGTTTCTGGGGATTTTTTAGGAATTTAAGGATTTTGAAGAAGTTATTATACTTTTTTTGGAGGTGAAGTAATTAAAATGAGATGTTCTATGACATTTTGATAGTATATAGTTAGAAGTACTGGTTAAGTTACAGTAGTTAAGGGACTAGATAAAGGAAGATGGTAATGTTTGTTGTAAGTGATGGTTTTGTTCTGGTAGAGAAAGATTTTCAAAGAGGGTGAGTGAATAAGGTATGGTAAGATAGGCTATTATAGTAGTTAAGAGTAGTATGTTTTTGAAAATGGTTTTGAGTGAAGGGGCCATATTTATAGGAAGTTATAAGTTAAGAATAGGTAGTGTAAGTAGGAGAAGTAGAGAAAAGGAGAGAGTATTTTGAGAGATTGAGCTGGGTTAGAAATTATGCAGAGAAGAAATTAGTGGAGGATATAATGGGGAGGATAAGAGAATTAGTGTAGTAAAAGGTTAGGAAAGGTGAGGGAGTAGTTCAAAGAGAGTTAATTAGTACTAATTAGGAATGGAGGAGATGGGGGAGTGGTCTAGTGATGAGGAGGATTATGATAGGCTGGGAAAAAGGAGGGGGAGTGGCTAGTGAAGTATAAGTGTATTGCTGCTGGGGGTGGGTGGGAATTGGGGGTAGGGTAGGGGAGCGGAGTGAGCCCGCAGGGCGAACGGAGTGGGGCAGACCTAAGGAAGGTAAAAGTAGTGAGAAAAACTATCAGTAAGGTAGAAGGTAAGAATACGGGAAGGTAGGTAAAAAGGCAGAGGTTGTGAGTGCAAGGAAGGGGGAAAGAAAATGAGCAGGAACCGGGGGACAGAGGGCTAAAAGGACTAGGAGTGGAAGAGAGGAGGGCAAGTTACAAGGCTAAAATAGACTATGGAAGAGGATAGTAAGGAGAAAAGACTTCCAAGAGTAGGAAGTTTAAATTGAGTGGTAAGAATAGAAAAAAAGTAGTGAGAAAAACAATCAGTAAGGTAGAAGGTAAGAACAGGGGAAGGTAGGTAAAAAGGCAGAAGTTGTGAGTGTAAGGAAGGGGGAAAGAAAATGAGCGGGAACCAGGGGACAGAGGGCTAAAAGGACTAGGAGTGGAAGAGAGGAGGGCAAGTTACAGGGTTAAAATAGACTATGGAAGAGGATAGTAAGGAGAAAAGAGTTCCAAGAGTAGGAAGTTTAAATTGAGTGGTAAGAATAGAAAAAAAGTAGTGAGAAAAACAATCAATAAGGTAGAAGGTAAGAACAGGGGAAGGTAGGTAAAAAGGCAGAGGTTGTGAGTGTAAGGAAGGGGGAAAGAATATGAGTGGGAACCAGGGGGACAGAGGGCTAAAAGGACTAGGAGTGGAAGAGAGGAGGGCAAGTTACAGGGTTAAAATAGACTATGGAAGAGGATAGTAAGGAGAAAAGAGTTCCAAGAGTAGGAAGTTTAAATTGAGTGGTAAGAATAGAAATTGAGTGAAATCAGAGGTGGTTAAAGACTGCCATCTACTGGTCAAAGTCTGGAAGTACACAGTGAGGAGATCACAGAAGCTGGTTATAATTAAAGAAAATAAAAGTATTGGAGAAGGGAGAGCTTTAAGGGGGGGTCACAGAATAGAGGGTGGGGCTAGAAGAGTTTAGAGTCAGGAACAGTAGAGTTCAACAAGAGTAGGCAGGGGGGTATGGCTGCTGGCAGATATGGCACTTTAACTAGTATGGGTATAGTGGACTAGTATATACAAATATTGTATAAAAAAAAAATAAAGTGTGACATACAATGTTAATTTAATTGGTGTTCAGTCCAAGGGGTATTTTGATTACCCAGGTGAGAAAATACACAGGCAGGTTTAGGTAGGTGAATATTGCTGGTCTTTGTAGTCCAACAGGGCACAGCCGGGAGTGGACAGAGTAAGTTTAGGGAGTATGCACAGCTGAAGAGAAATAAAAATAAAGAGAGATGAAGGTTATAATTACCACTAGGAAAGCAAGAGGGAAGTTACTTTAGCAGTACAAAATTAATAAAAACCAATATGCTAGCACAAATACCAAACAGCAGGACCAGGTGTAGAAACAACAAATGCTAGGTCAGGAGCACAGGAGCAAGCACCTAGTGCAAAATAACACAAATAGTTGGATCCCTGCAGCTGTAATTAGCTATTGAAATAGGACTAAAAACAATGTAGAAGATGAAATATAGGTTAAACAAAACCTTAGACTAAGAGTGTAATCATTACAGTTGAAACAAGGTAGCCAGAAATTAAATTAACAGTAGAAACAGTCAGATATGTTTCAGCAGATACTGACAATTTGCTTGTAGTACAGATAAGTCTGCAGTGCAGAAAACACAATTGGCTCTTAAAACAGCATACATATTAGACAAGCCTGTTTAAATACATGGAATTAAAACTACTTAAATAATACCAAACACACAGTTACTGTTTAAATTCTCAGAGTACCAAAAAAGGCTACAACTGAGGCCAAATAGAATTAAATTGTCTTTCTTAACGTCAGGACCAAGACCTATACAAAATCTGACAATTTAAGCTACACAGGCATGCGAAACCTGCCACAGCTGTTTGTAGTCGCAGGGTATCACAACTCTAAAAACTATGTGATTTTAGCTATGCTGTAGTGAAATGTAATTAATTAGGGCAGAAATAAAGCGAGTATACCTCATAGTAAAGCCTATTAGAGGGTGCTATATATGCCTCTGTGAATGGCTAAGACCTATGTAAATGTCAATAAAGTAAAACAAATCCTACAACTAAATTAATTTATTATGCAAACGTTTTATGATGAAAAACAAATCCTACAACTAATTGTGATGATTTATAATTTAAATAATCTAATGAACCTTGTGCATAAACTGCCAAAAATTTGTTTTACTCTGAGGATAGACAAAAATAAGCCATGATTATTCAGTATACCTTCATATGTTCGACGGCCACATCTTCGAAACTGCTGCCGCGAACTGCAAACTGTGCAATTCCGAAATCATGAAAACAGAAGTACCGAAATACAAAATCTCGCCCCCTTTTTGACCCATGGTAGCACTTGTTTCAGTGGTGGAGCGATTGGAAATGCCAAACGTCATTATTTTGACGTTTAGGGAAGTCGGTGTGACGGTATTCGGCTAAACGGTTTGCGTATGTGCACATTTGGAAATGTGCTTTTGAACATATAAAGGTATACCGATTATTCAGGTAATGAGATTGAGGAATTTAATGAACCACATAAACAATTTACTGAAAAGTATATTCTGGCATTATGTTCTAGTGGACTACGGTAATAAGCTATTAATAAGCTAGTACTCTGCTGACATGATTTTGATTCACAAATCTATCTGTGCATATATGACTCTGAATAAGTCACTTAACCAGGCCACAGCTCTCAAGAAGACAGACATTAGTGTTCATAGTCAGTCTTTCCTACTACACAGTGACTAAAATAGGACATCACAGACTTGCATTCCTGAATCCGAGCTTCCGGAAATTCCATGGAACTGATGTGAAGGAAACTCCTTCTGTACATAAACCACTGTGGACATATAAAAATGGGGACAACCTAATATGGGTGTGTCTGTCAGCTCAACATATCTTAAACAGTAAGCTAGCAGTACAAGGACCAATACACAGTTTCAGATCTCATGGTCATTTACATTAGATACCAGCAATGTTAATTGATGATGCATAGAAATAAAGCTTTGATAACATGATAACAGTTAACCATCAATGTAAAATAAAATTTGTCTTTGCATTCACACAGTTAATATTTAAATTTTGTTCCAGTAACTAAATATTTAGGAAACTATGTAAACCATATTAGTTTTTGTAACATTCTTCATGACCAAGTTTGTTCCTGCTCGACTGTTCTCAGTCAGCTGCTGCAGTTTTTACATTTATTTTATTATGTACTTATTCTTTAATCTGGTAACCCAATTAGGCACAAGTGCCTTTTTATAGGGGTAGGTGAAGATCACTGGTTGAGTGACTTGTTTACAGTCCTGTAACTTGTACATGGGAACTAAGGGAGTTGAAACAAGGACTATAGGATGAATCACATTAGTAGCTCATAGTTTTAATTTTTTGTGGGAAACTGACAGAACTTTCTCCTCAATACCTTCAACAAATTTAGTTTGTCTCTTAAATAGGAAAAAAATATAAAAAAGGATATGTACTCACCAGAATGTTGAGCATTTTCATTCTTCCTCAACAGTTGGAACAGTTGGGCTCAGATCCAATCCAAGGAGCTAACTCTGCCACTTCTTCCACATCGTAGAATACTTGAACTCTTGAGCTCCCCCCTTTTACCCATAGTGCCCCACCAATCTAACATACTTCTGATCTAGTTTGCTGCCCATATGGTAGACAAAGCAGTACAGAGTTAGAAAGGAACAGAAGCTGAAGCTCAAACAAGGAACAGAGTGTCCTACAAACCTCTTCAATCTCTCCAAAAGTTGAAGGGGGGGATAAGTGTGTGGGGAGTTGAGGAAGAATGAAAATGGACAACACAGATGGAACATTATGGTGAGTTTATCTGATGCTGTCATTTTCATTTATTCCTTAACAGTTGGGGCAGAGTCCCCAGTTATCTAACTCCCAGGAGGATTCTAAGGAAAGATATTCCAGAGCACCGCCAAGCCAAAGGCTGCTCTTTCTCTAAAGACCATATCCAGTTTGTAATGAGCAATAAAGGTATGAGAATTAGCCCAAGCTGCAGCTGCACAAATATCATCTAAGGAAGTTCTAGACAAAAAGGCTAAGTCGCCACAGACCCCATGGAATGGGCTCTTAGAGGTTCTGGTAAAGGCAAACCCATTTTTTCATAAACAAAGGTAATACAAACCCACTTTTTCATAAACAAAGGTAATACAATCAGTCAACCATTCAGCCAAGGCCACTTTAGATACTGGTTTGCCTAGTTTTGAATCAGAAAAGAACAGTTGCTCATATTTTTTTAAATCTTTGGTTCTGTGAAGAGAGAAATGTAACTGTCTGTGCACATCCAAAAGATGTAACATATATTCTCCTTTGTTTGAAAAGTTAGGAAAGAAGACTGGAACATTGATGACATGATTAATAGTAGATTCTGACACCACCTTTGGCAAAGAGGAAGGATTGGTCCATAAAGAAACCCTATCCTTGTGAAAAATTAAATAAGGAGGTTTAGAAGACATTGCTTGAAATTCAGGCTCTCTTCTGGCAGAAGTGATAGCAACTAAAAAAACAGTTTTCCAGGTCAAGAATTTCAGATCAGACTTTGCCAATGGTTCAAAGGGAGGTTGAGTCAAGCCCTAAAAACATTATTTATATCTCCAAGGAGAAGTAGGATCCTTTAAAGGAGGTTGAAGTAAGTAGGTTCCCCTGAGAAAGGCTTTGCAAAGCTTTGAGAAAGCTAAGGTAAAAGTATTTACTCCAATATGAAAGTTGGAAATGACTGCTAATTGTACACTGATAGTTGAGGAGCTAGCACTCTCATTGAAAACTGTGGCTAAAAAGTCAAGAACCTTTGAAATCAGTGCTGAAAAGGGATCTAAATTCTTGTCATAGCTCCAAAAAACATTTTTTCCATTTACTTTTGTAAATTTTTCTAGTGGAAGCTTTATGGGAAGATAACAGAATGTGACGGACAGGGAAGGAGAGTCAGGGCTGTCTAACAATCAAGGGAACTGGAGAAACCATTTGGTGAGTTTGAATCCTGATATGTCCAAATAAGCCATGTATGTTGGGTGAGACAAGGTCTGGAGTTGGATCCAGAATCCAGGGTGGATGTAGAAGACGAGGCCAAAGGAAGGGAAACCAGATCTGAAGAGGCCAGTATGGGGCAATGAGAATAACTGTGCTCTTCAACTGTGAAGCTTTCTGGAGTAATTTGGGGATGAGGGGTAATGGGGGATAAGCATAAAGGAGACCGGAGGCCAAGTGTGACATAGTGACATAGACCATCCCTTGGTGACTCCCCCAGTGGGGGGATTAGGGCAAAGAACCGGCTGCACTTGTTGTTGAGGGGAGATGTGAAAAGGTTGCAGCATGGTTGGCCTCACTGATGGAAAATCATCTCTGCCATGCTGACATTGAGAGATCACTTGTGGGTTATCAGAATGGACCTGCTTAACTTGCCTGCAATTACGCTGGATTTCCCAGGGATGTGTGTTGCTAACAGAATGCGATTGGAAGATGTCACTCATTGCCATACTCTTACAGCTTCTTCACAATGAGGGTAAGATCTGGCTCCCCCTTGTTTGTTGATGTACCAGACCACCAACACATTGTCCATCTGAACAGCAACAGTCCCAGTTGGGAGGGTGTCTTGGAAGCCCTACAACACTAGGACAGTTCTCATCTCCAGAACATTAATATAGATTTTGGCCTCTTCGGGGGACCACTTGCCTTGGACTGTCCTTCCCAAAAAGTGCCCCCCCACCCGAACTGGGAGGCATTCATGGTCACTGTGGCCTTGGGCTGAAGGAGAACAAAGGGATGGCCTTTGTATAGTTGATTGGAGTGGATCCACCAGAGAAGGTAATTCTTATTTATTTATTTCCAGTTTGATTACAGGGGAAGTTCACTGGGCCCAGGGAGCCCGTTTTCAGTGGAGGCCCGTGGAGAAAATCTCCACAGCACAGAAATATAGTTAAAGATGACAGAAATGTGTAGAAAAAGTTACAAATACAAATGCATATCAAAGTGAATAAAAAATGTGCACAATATTTACACAGAGCAAAAATATCATATGGATTACAAAGTACAAATACATTTTAACAAAGTATTCACACAATCAAGAGAAAGCTATTTACAGTATTTACATAGAGCAACATTCTTGCAAACTTGAGTTATTTTGACTGATCTGGATAATGGGTATTGTAAAATAGATCACTGAGTTGTGAGATTCCTTTGAAGGATTCTCATATGGAACATGGCCACTGATACAACAGTGATTGCCTCTGCCATGGATCCCAAGGCTTGGATTATCACTCGAGCTGGGAGGGAAGAATTCTGAACAATCTCTTAACCTAAAATTGAAAAGTTTGTATCCGAAAAGGAAGAAGAGAAGCTATTTGGGTGACTGCATTGAAATGAGCACTGATGAATTTCAAAGTCTGAGTTGAAGTCAGCTGAGATTTGTTGTAGTTGACTGCTATTCTCAGACAGGAGTACAGCTGGGGTAAACAGTCCTTTGTTTGAATCAGTTGATGCCTGGCTAGAATTTAGGAGCCAGTCATCTAGATATGGAAACACTCAGAATCCCAACAGTCTTGGGTGAGCTTCTATGAATGCTGTGCACTCAGTGAACACCTTGGGGGCTGTGGTGAGACCAAAGGGCAATGCTTTGAACTGGTAAAGGCTGGATGTCAGCCAGAAGCATAGATATCTTTTGGATTGCCTTTTCATTTTGATATGATAGTACACATGTTGAAGTTCTATTGAGCACATCCAATCACCATTATGCAGAAGTGGCAGAATGGACTGAACTGTGACCATCCATAACTTTGTGTACAGAGCTGACTGATCTAGTTTGTTGAGATCTTTTTTGGCACTAAAAAGAATCTTGAATAAGTTCCGAACTCTCTCCGGTCTGGGGAACCTCCTGGATGACTCTTTTTTTTCTAGCAGCTGTTTTATCTCTAGAGAAGCTGCTTTCCTCTGACTGGGTGGAACATTGAGGATTTTTTTCAGAACTGATGGCGGAAGTTGGGCAAATGGTAGGATATAATCTCTGGATATTATCCTCTGCACCCAGGAATCTTTTGTGATATCAAGCCAGGCTCTCTGATGTAGGGATAGTTGACCCCCAGAGACAGACAGTCGGGCCTCCATTCAGGAGCGCTGATAGGACCTGTCTGAGAAGGAATCTCTACATCCTTTATTATGTGGACCACCTTTGCAATGGGTCAGCAACTTCCATTCGAGCCCCCCCCCCAACTGGGGGAACTCTCTCCATGTGTATCTTGAAAATTACACAAGTGCATCTAGGCAGGTCTCCTAATGAAAATGCCTGAACCTGCAGCCTGTGAGGTACCTTCTGCAGCATGAGAGATCAGCCTCAAGGACGAATTGGAAATATATATTGAAATATAGCCTCATCAGGTCACATTTCTACTAAAACAATCCTTTTATGCTGTGCTGATTACATCACTAAAAAGGCTGAAACATGCATGTCTACAGCTGGCGGGTTTGGTCTGACCTGACCTGAATGTACAAAAGTAGAAAGTCATGGCGTTTAAAAGTGAAGCCATGTAAATGAGACACTGTATGTCCTTAAGGGGACATTTGCAAATATCCCATGGGCCTCCATTACAGGAGGTTTAAGGTATCAAAAAAGTGAAAACTCTAACTTGGCTGGGTTTTTCTTGCAGTTTTATTCAACTGAACAAACCAACAACTTTTCACTTGCCATCTGACATGAGCCCACTTAAGATGTGATGCAAGATGAATTAGGGAGGGTCTGGGAGAGAAAGTGTAAGTAAACTTACCATAACAGTAGATGTTTGAATGATCACTGCTGTAGCAGCCTTAGCTATATGGATTATATCCTGTTAAGGATATAACAGATGGTCAGCTTCAAAGCTTCAGGGGACCTTCCACAAGCCGAAAATGTCTGGCAGGTCGAGCCGAGCTGAGTAAAAGACAAATTTGGGCACCAAACCCTTCAGAGCTGTCTTACAAGAGGAATGCTAGGAAGAACAAAAAATAGATAACCACACTCTGGCATAAACCACACCAAAAGCAAGGGAGATGGAGGGAGGGAGTGGCTACAGCAACAGTGATCATTTGAAAATCTACTGATATGGCGGGTTTACTTACACAACTGTATTATGCTCATCATATTGACCACTGCTGCAGTAGCCTTAGCTATATGGGTAGATTACACTGGCTTACTACATTTTGGAGGTGGAAGGAGAAGAATTCAGGAGCCCCTGGAGAATGGTCCTTGCAAAGCCTGATCTAGACCTAGAGAAGGAATCAAGCTTATATTGCTTTATAAAAGTATGTACAGAGGACCAAGCTGCAGCTTCTAGAATATTTCTAGAATCCAACCCTTTCCAAAAAGCCATAGATGAAGCCAAGGCCCTGTTTGAGTGGGCCTTGACCCTGCCTGAATATTTTTTTTTGTGAGTATAACAAAAAGTAATAGCCTTAGACAACCATTTAGAAAAAAGTCTGTTTTAACAGAGGTTGTCCCTTCTTTTTACCTTCATAAGAAATGAACAATTGATTTGAAGATCTGAAAGATTTAGTTCTGTCAGTATATTACCCGAGTTCTCTATGGACATCCTAGGTATAGAGTATCATTTCCCTCTCAATTTTGGGCTCAGGAAAGAAAACTGAGAGATGGATAGTTTGGCTTAAAGTAAAGTCTAATACCATTTTAGGCATAAAAGAAGGATTAGTTCTCAAAAAAATCCTGTCCCTGTGGAAAAATGAGATAGGGTTGACTCACCATAAGGATTTGCAATTCACATATGTTTTGTTTTTTTTTTTTTTTTTTTTTGCAGAGGTTAGAGCAATCAGTAAAACTGTTTTCCATGTTAGGAACCTCAAGTCAGCAATGTTAGCTGGTTCAAACAGAGCAAGTATTAACTTCTCTAATACAAAATTAAGATCCTAAGGAGGAATCACCAGTTTTCTTGGAAGCCTCTTATGTAAAACCCTTTCAGAAACCTTTTGAAGTGAGAATGCTTTGAAAGAGGAGGATCCATGGGCATACATGCTGAAATGGTTGATAAATTAACCTTGATGGAGGACTAAGAAAGACCATAGGACAGTAACTCGCACAAATATTGTAAAACCAGAAAACAGCTAGCCCTGTATGAGCGCTGGTTATATTGTTGGCACCAACCAGAAAACCTTTTCCATTTGCTAATGCATGATTTTCTAGTAGCTGGCTTTATTGCCCCTATTAATACCTGCAGCCCATCCTCAGTAAACAGCTATGTAAAGGGAATTAAGACTATCCTCTAGACAGTCAACTAAAATTGATTGGTGTAGGTATGCATCAAACACCCTGGTTCTTGTGTGAGTATATCCAGTCTGGGAGGAAACTTGTGGTAATTGCTTCTGGCCATTTTCAAAAGGAGAACCACAGTTGCCTGGGCCAGAAGGAAGTCACCACAATGATCCTGGGATATTCCTTCTGAATTTTTATACGTACCCTGGATATTAGTGGAAAGGGTGGAAAACCATAAAGAAACCTTCCTGTCCAAGGAAAAGAAAAGGCATCTGTCTTCCAGGCCACCTTGCATGCAGTCTTGGAGCAGAATCTTACCAGCTTTCTATTAAGAGATGAGACAAATAGGTCTACTTGAAGAACACCCCACAGATGCATCAAATCTTGGAACCCTCCCCCCAAATCTAGTTTCCATGCATGAGGGTCTGCCATTGTCTTGCTCAGCTTGATTTTCACAAAGTTTAACTCTAACAGAATGTAGAATACCTGTAGAGTGAGATTGTGCTGTGAAGCTATATCCCAAGGTAACACGGTTCGTCTGCAGAGCGGGTATGACTTGGTTTCCCCTTGCTTGTCAATGTACCACTTGACTGTGGTATTGTCTGTACCAACTTGTAGAAGTCCTAGAGACCAAAGATGATTCAGAATGTTCTGGGCCTTGATCTGGGAAATCATTGCATCTGTCCTTGGTTCCCCACACAGCTTGCACTTGTATCCCTCCTGAAACTGCTCCCCAAGCAAAGTCTGCGGTGTCTGTGGTGAGAGGGAGAAGGAGAGACCTAGATACAGGGATAGCCATTGTCCCAACCATGTGATTTCACTTCTGACAAGCTCCAGGACTAGGATCTGAAAAGACAAGGTGTGTTGGTGCTGGAACCAATGTGACTTCAGATACCATTGTATTTGTCTCATGTGGAGTCTTAGAAGCCATGAGACCCAAAATCTTGAGGTATTCCCTCACAGTGACCAAAGTCTGAGTGGAACAGAACACCCTAGAAATAGATAGAAATCTATTTTTCCTGTGGAGGAAAATCTCTTTGAATTGCAATGCCTAGCTGACAACCCAGAAGCATAATCCTGTTAGAAGGAGAAAAAATTTTGTTTTGGAATCTCAGCTTGTGTAAGATATCTCTAACCCAAAAGAGAGATTCCTAATGCTTTGAAAAATACTCTACCAAGATAAGCAAGTCATCTAAATATAGAAAATGTGAACAACTTGTAGCCTACAATGAGCTATAACTGGAGCTAGACACTTTGTGAACACTCTTGGTGCAGTGGATTGTCGAAATGGTATGGCAAGAGAACTGATAATGTCATCTAGATAAACAAAACCTTAAGAACCACCTGAAGTATGGATTAATAAGAATGTGATGATAAGCAATTTTTAAATGTAATGTTACAAGGAAACTTGAATAAGGAAGAAGAGATAACAGATTTAGAAGTGACATTATTTTAAATGTGAGCACCATCACAAATATATTTTGTAAAGAAAGATCCAGAACTGGTCTCCAAACATTTTCTTTCTTTGGCACTAAAAACATCCTTGAATAAAACCCTTTTCCCACCTGGGAATGGGGAAATGGTTATATCACTCTCTGGGATAGCATGTGATGAAGGATAGGTGGAAACAAAAGTGTATTTTCTGGAGGTTAAAGAATTACACCCTGGAAAGAAGGAATTTCCTCCAGTTGCTATTTGTAACCTTGATGAATGATCTTCACAACCCATTTGTCTGAAACTACTTGTTGCCAAAGAAAAAAAGTGCAGCTTCAGACTTTCTGGAAGCAAAAAGTGATTGCCAGGGTGGGAGGAAGAATAAAGTCTCTTGAACAGTCATTCTTACTTATTTAACTGTCTTTGGTTTGGGGAGTTTCTAGAATTCATCTTGGAATTCCCTTGCCATTTCTTCTTAAACAAAACAGTACCAGAGGCCACTGTCCTTGAAGAAGTATCAGCAGAGTCATACACACCCTGTAAACAATGAGTAGTAACTTGAACAATAGAAGAAATTAAATTAGTTAAAGCATATTTTCCTCACAAAAAAAACTGCAGACAAAACATTCCTCATACTTTTGCAATTACTCAGAACTAAACCTTAACATCTGAGCCTGACAATTCAAAATTCAGAAAATCAAAGTTGCAGAAGCATACAGTTTTCCCCATACTATCAATAATCTTATCATCCTTATCAGAAAGAATAGGACTGGAATTAAACAAGTGTTTAGCTGCAGAAGGATTAACTACAGTTATAGCTGCTGGGTCAGGTTTGGGAAGAGTGTTTAAAAACTTAATGACCGAGGAATTT
Organism: Protopterus annectens; assembly: GCF_019279795.1. Lineage (NCBI taxonomy): Eukaryota > Metazoa > Chordata > Ceratodontiformes > Protopteridae > Protopterus > Protopterus annectens. The sequence continues at coordinate 1,161,394,016 of NC_056741.1, read as the reverse complement.
TATATGTCCTATCTGCCTTTTTAGGAAAACTGGCTGACTTGTCAGAGAAATTGCAGGCAGTAACACACACATATCCTCTAAATCTGACAGAACAGGAGGGATGGGAGCAAGTTCTGGAAATTACTTCTGTAACATCTCATAGTATTTTCTGGACACTGTTCTCCCACTGAAAACAGTGGCACACTCTAGAAACAGTCTCAGATAAAATAGAATCCCCTACAAGGAAAGTCAGAAATTGAGCTCTCCTCTGAGTCTAAATCAGAAATCTGAGGAGGAAACCTTGTATCTGTCATTCATCCTTCTTTCCAGATTTAGAATCTTGAATCTGTTCGGTAAAGGTTGTATTCCTCTTGTTTTTAACCAAAAGCTACTTTATAAGAAGGCTCAATAGCCTGAATTAAACCCTGAGCCAGACATAATAAACTACTCCTGTCTAAGAAATTTGAGGAGGCGTAGATACAATCTTAATTTTCTACTTTTTGACAGGAAAAATGGGGCCAACAGTGTTATTAATGGTAGCAGCAGCTTCCCAAGGGATGGTCATTACTTTGACAAAACATGAAAGCTTTCTCTGTTCCCTCTCCCAGGACAGATAAGAATGTCTCTTCCTAGCCTTCTAAGGGACCCCAACAGCCACAGAAGACATGGCTAAACCCCAGTTCCTAGTGGTTGTAGGTGCTACACCAGAGGGATATTTGGCAAAAGTTGAGTGATCTGAGGTACAACTAATGGATACAGCAGAGTCACTCATCTGCAGTTGAAGTAAATTGCTAGCCTGCTGTGATGGAAAAGGCAGTTTGCTTAACCTTTTATGGCTGGATAAAGGACCAGCGGTGTGACCTACAGTTTGTTCAATGGACAAGCCAAAAATGGTGCATCTTACCCTGGGGAAAATAAGCAGCAAATGTCACTAAAAACTAAGTCTTTAAAAGTCACTTTTTCAGACAAACACAGTAAAAAACACTTTAAAACACTGAGCAAATCCCACAAAGTAAAATAAACACAATTTCTTCACAGAAAAAAATGGTTTTCAGTTACTTTAAAGTTAACTGACAGAAAAAAAAGAGTGCTCCCATTTAAAAGTACAGTACAGCCTCTTGACAGTCTAAGACACAAACTCCTAGCCTTAAAATAATTTTGCTGAAGAGGAAAGTATTAATATTAAACAAAAATTATTGAATGATATCTTTCCCTCAAATGGAACTTATCTGCTTATCAAAGGAAAAGCACAGGCCGAGCATCAATCCTCTAAAGCCTCAGTGGAGCATACTCTTTGGCAACAAGAATGCTCTGAAGGGCTTGTCATCCAAACTTGTCTTTTAGTCATCTCAACTTAAGCTGACAGACAGCTTGGGTGAGTGGAAGGTGCCCTAAAGTTTTGGAAACTGGACGGCCATTATATACTTGGCAGCATATAACCCATATAGCTAAGGCTACTGCAGCAGTGATCAATATGATGAATATCTTATATTTACACAGGCATACGTGAACAGGATGGCTGTAAATCCAGAAGTCCAGGTAACCCTCTCAGCACTGACACACAGTGAGCATGTATCATCTTCATTGTGCTAACAACAAATGGCTGACCATTGATGATGGTGTACAAACAACTGCCAGATGTATATATGGGGATGGATCAAATAAGTACATTTAACTTTGTAAATGTATCTTTGCAAACACACTGAGACAGTCGTTGATGCAAATAGCTGAGAAAACTTAAGCAAAGGTAACACTAGCTGAAGACCAGTAAAAATGGCACATGTTCCTTTCCTGAATAACAGGCCTAGGCAACAAGGCAAGAGTAGGTACCTCTGATGTGTCCTGCTGTGCTATAAACCCTATTATCAGGAGCAGACTAAGGAAAGGTAAGGAGGTAGAAGTTAGGTGATAGGAATGGGAGTAAAGTGTGTGGGAAAGAGGTGTCAGTAAGCCAGATACACAAAATAATAGATCACACATTTGGCAGGACTGACTAGCTGAGGTGCAACATAGTAGTGTTCAATACTCAAAAATGCTATAATTAAATTGTGAGTACCTAGCTTTGTGGTATAGAGGAATACAGTCTTGTTTACGATACAAGTTTGGATAGTGACTGGGGAGCTAGAAGAGATTAGTGGGGGTAGGTGAATAGGTTCATGTGACTGGCCATTGTTGACTTGCCCTATCTGGAGGAATAGAGAGGTGGTTTTTGACAGGCCTTTCACCATCATGCAGGTTAACATGTGTGGCACCAAATGGTCCAGGATTGGAGATGCTGGCTTGGCACAACTGAGTCTGTGATAGGAGCATGCATGCATATGGGCAGAATATTAGGTTCCCTATTACGAGATCGCAGACACAGTTTGTCGAATGTGTCTTGATCGAACCGAAAAGAGAGACAAGGCAAAATAGCAAAGCGGCTTTTCAGTGAATTCTTTCCCTGGGAAAGAATTTGCTTGGCCGCTTTCATTACTTTGCCGTTTTCGGCACTGTAGTGCGATCTCGGAGTTGGTATATTTAAGTAGGGGAATGTGGGGGGCACAGCCTCCCACATCGGGGGGGTGTGGGGGGCTGTAATGTTTTAAAGTTTTTTTTTGTTTTGTTTTTTTTTTTATTTTGGAACAGCTATTTTTTTCCCTTGGAAAAAAAATCACTGTTCTGAGGTTTTGACGTTGTAAGCTTTTGCTTACATGGGGTCGATTAATTATCATTCGCTTTTGTAAGCGTGCGATAATATAATATAGACCCGAATATTATAGGCCCCCATGGTATCATAGGTGCTTACCGTAAGGCATTCAGGGAAGGGTACCATGTAGTTTCCCTTCCCACCCTGGGATCAATTAGGGTCTGTCCTAAATCTCAGATGGTCCTGGTCTAGGGTTGGATGAAGCCAGCCCACCAGGCTGCTGAGACAAGGGCAAGAGCAATCCTCCTTGGTAATGAACTAAGGTAGAGGAAAAGGCAGGGACCCAAGCGCCTCCATGGCTGTCTGGATGACAGACCCCCCCCCCCCCGCCAAATTGGCTTGGTGTAGGAATACCCCAGTGATAATGAATAGCTACAGACTTATTGGGAACACAAACTCTCAACCTCTTAGAGCAAGAAATCTGGACAAAGCCAAAAATAATGGAGGGGTACAAAGGCCCAAATAGGGGCACTTTTAAGTACTGCTCTTACAAACTTAGAAAGTAGATAGAAATACAAGTTTTGCATTAGCATGTATTTTCTGAAGTGTATGAAGTCTGAAGTGCAACTGTCTGCCATTATTTTCTGACTTTAGACCTCAATGATCTGCCAATGATTTGCCCACAAACTACAATTTTATGAAAAACAGACCAAAAATATGATGGAAAAGTCTGGACATTCTGCGAAAATCTGTACAGTTGAGAGGTATGTGGGGGAAGGGTTAATGGCTGACAGACATAGAGTAAATAATGAGCTAGAGACAAAAACACTAAACTGTGATTAGACTGAATTGTATACTAAGACTGAGACTGTGCTATCTCATAACTTCCTTCTCTCTGATATAATGATGTTGAGGTTTTGTGCATTTGATATATTGTACAACAGCAGGGATGTAGAGGAACAAATCAAGCCTGCAAAAAAAAGCACTCTGAAAGCATTAGAGCACTTTTCAATGTTCAGGTGAAACATCATAGTTTTGTGATTGCAGCATTTGATGTCAAAGAGTAATGCATCACATTTTTGCTGTGGACATGCTAAGCATTTGCCATTAAGGGTATGATGCATTAGTCATGCACAAAAATTGAGAATGAAAAAATACTAGTCTGTGCATCCCAATAGAAGCTGCAAAACTATTCCATGAGCCTTTCCTTATTCACTATGCAGTGGTTCCTTAACCTGTACATACAGCTGCGTAAGTCAGCTTTAAAAGACTTTGTACAGCAAATGTCTAGGAATCTCTGATCCAACCAGGGTGAGTTAGTGAAGTTAGGAGCTGGGGGGTACTGTACTCTTCAACAGGTTAAGGTCACACAACAATAGCAAACTACTCATTAAAATTACTTTTTTCTGTTGTCATTTAAGGCTTTTATGAGAGATTTTGAAAGTGCTACACGTCAGTTCTTCCAAATATGCCCAGCAAGGCACAAAGTGGTATATAGAAACATGTTTCCTACATATTGCAGACAGCACTGGAGGGAAGGAGTAGTGTTTTATTAATGACAGAAAAGACCCAAACGGAAAATGGTCTTGGGTTCCTTTGTGCTGTTTGTTGGGTGAACAGTGACATCTGACACAGATTTTGAACTACAGACACTTTCAGAGTTATATAAGCTTCTATTTCTCCTCACACTATTCTAGTATTTAGTGCAGGTAAACAGGGAAAAAAATCTTAGCAGATTACCAATATATGTAGCAAACTTTGGATCTGATGTTGCCATTTTCATTCATTCCTCAACCTGTGGGTTCGGCTCCAAACCTCGGTTCCAACCACTTTTTTAAAGCTTAGGATTCAACTGAAGTTTCTCCCTTATCCATAATGCACCAGTCCTACAAATGACCTCGGATGTCATTTGCCGCACTTCTAGCAAGCTGTTTTTTTTTTCTCTCTCATACCTCCTTGTGGGTTGTGAGTAATTTAAAACCAGTTTTATTATCTTTTTCTAGCACTTATTTGTAGTCTACCACCCTCACTTACCCTTCTATAATCCTTTTTATTATTTTTGGGTTTCTCCGTTTAGTTAATTAGATCCTTTTATACCTTTGGGTATCTCTCTCCCTACCATTGTTGGTAGTTCTCTTTCCTGTGTTCCCTTTATACCCCCCCCCCAAAAAAAGACTTTTTCCTTAAAGCTTTGTTTTTTGTTGTTAAATCCTGATTATGGCTGATAAACCAGACAAGCCTGTTGGGTTAAAAAATGCACTTCCTGTGGGCACAAGATTCCTCAGTCTGATGCCCACAAGGAGTGTGTTTACTGTCTAGAGCCCAGTCATTTGGATGTGACTTGTGATATTTATTCGGATTTCAATGCCCGTGCTCTTGTGAAATGCAGCAACAAGTTAATTATTAAGGGTCTTCTTCCTCAGCCTACTACTTTTGCTGGTCCATCCACAGAATGAAGGGGTCAAACCCCTACAAGAAAGCATAAGGAGATCAGGGAGCACAGAAAACCCTCCCCTGCTCAGTCTCCGCAAAAAACAGCTACTTCTGAGCCACCAACTAAGACTCTGAAACTGTCGGATCCTAGGGCTTCGGATCTCACACAAACATTATCATCACCTTCTTGGCGCCAAACTTCTAGTCCCTCCCTGGAGGTCTTATCTCCTACTATGAGGTCTCCTTTTCTTCTAGGAACTCTGAAGAAGTCTTCCAGACTTCACTCAGTGTCATCCTCTGTCAGATCTTCCCAGCACCTTTCTGAAGCAGAGGTGGACAGGATGATGAGGAGATTCCTCAGGATGCAGATACAGTTGGGGGTTTTCCTCCATCCCCCACTGGATCTGTGAGCCTCCATCCTACCTTTGTGCCTTTGATTACTCCTTCTCCAATCCGACCTCCCATTTCAGAGCCCTTGGATCCAGAGGTAACCAGAGTTGATACATCGGACCCCATGGCCCTTCCTTCCTTGGCTCCAACAACTTCTCTGATCTGACTGGCTCCAACTCTCTTGGAGCACGGTGGATCTCAGAGCTGAGGAGTTGGCTCCGAGGGAATGTCCTTGACTCTAAAGTGTTTGGAGCCATTGCTTTCCCTTGGAGCCTCAGCACTTGACAGCTTGGCTCTGACTCACCCTTAGGGGCAGGGGATCCGTGAGGGTTTGGAGTTGCCTGCTCCTAGAGCCTCGGTTCAGGAGAGATTGCTTTTGGCATATCTGAGTCCTTCTGTATTTGAAGTGGTGGAGAGGATATTCTTCCACTTTACCTCCTACTTCTGTTCTGACTTCTGCACCTGAGCCTGCTCATCCTCCACCTCAGGGACAGCCAGACCTTAAGAGCTTCCAAGCTGCTCCCTCTGTAGAGTGTCCAGTCTCTTCTGACACCTCTCCAGAACATCCCACCAAAGAGATACCTCAAAATACATTGTATAAGAGGAGGCACTTGGATTCCCCTCAGGAATCACTGACACAAGACAGAGACTTTGATGAAGGGGAAAGGTCCCCAAGATTTTCATCGGATGATGTCTCCTTTGGAACCATCCTTGAAGTCCTGCACCAAAGAGGTGGATGGTCTACCCAAAGCACTTCCTCAGAGGAGTCAGTGTCTTTGGAGGCCTTTGGGTCTGGCTTGGGAGTCCCCACTGTAAACGTCCTTATCAACCTTGTTTCGCGCAGGGCATAGAAGGAGCCGGACACTGTGGAGCCCATTCCAAAGACAGCTGACAAGATCCTTAGTGCCCCATCAGATAGGCCGTACTAGACAAAAGGTTCCTGGGTAGATTGCCATGGTTGTTGTGGCAGCCACTAACAAGGAGCTGACTAAACAGATCTCCTCTGTCTATCCCCATAACAGGGAGTCTAGGGCTTTGGACAGATTTGGGAAGCAGGTGTACACCTCAGCAATAATTCCATTGTGATTGCTGAATTACCTAGCACACTTCATCAGACTACAGAGGGACTTAGTAGGGGGACTCTGCCCCAGGGCACATGTCTATTGAGGAGCAGAAAACCTTTTCCTCCAATTGGAAAACCTACACTCTAGGTCTAACCCAACCATGAGGCTAATCTCGTATGCTGCAGAGGGTACCTCAAGGGTGGTCGGTTCAAGCATTGCTATAAGGTGTCATGCCTGGATGTGGCTCTGTGATTTTGCGGAACCTTTCAAGGTGCCCTTCATCAATGGTCCTTTTGATGGAGCACCGATATTTGGCCCCACTATTAAAGAGATGCTTTCCCATAATGACAAGAACGGAAAGACCTTGCCTGCCATTGGAATCTATTTTTCTACCCCACAAACACCTTTCTCCAGGAACCAGAATGGTGGTAAAAATTGTGGTTCATAAAGTCTCAAGGCCCTTTTCAGGAATCACAGGGAGATTTTTCCCCAGAGGGGGAAATAACTATAATGGAAGATGATGCCCTTGTGGCAGAGAAGGTCTGCAAAATCAAGTATCACGAGATTCCTTCTTGGATAGGTCCTTTCAGCACTCCAGAGAGTCTGCTTGACTGTCCCTCTCAAGAGGCAGTTGGGGAGTGCTTATCCTTGCACTCAGACACCTGGTTAGCCATCACAAACGACTGCTGGGTGCAAAGGATCATATTCAGAGGATATTTCTTTCCACTTTTCCAAAGACCAAAATCAAGGAGAAATCTCCCTGATGTTCTACCCAATCACAGGGAGGAAGCAGTGTTACAAATTGCAAAGCTGCTAGAAAAAAAGTCAGAAGAAAAAAGTCCAATGTTAAGAAACTCCTTTATTAAAACAACACAAACAAAAAGCTTTCGGGTCTATACCCTTACTCAATGTGAATACAAAACACATGAATTAAATCAATTTAAATAGGAGCAAATCACAACATGTGACTACAGCCAGCTTATCACATGAGTGCCATTTAAAACAACATGCACCTATAACATATAAAAAATATATAAACCAAATTTTTAAGTTTAGGGATATAGAAATGGTGAACAAAGATATCAAGGGGGGTGATATAAATAATTTACTAGAGAACAAGGAATATAGTTGGATATTGAGACTAGGAGCTGACATTAAACTTGGCCTTAATACTGCTGTGACCATCAAACCTGTGTTGGTTAAATTACAACAAAGTAAACTTTAACTTTTATGTGATATATATATATATATATATATATATATATATATATATATGGTTCCCATTCAGAAGCCTGAAACATCATAAGCCTGAAAATCAAAATCCTGAAACCAAAAGCCTGAAAATTCAGAATCCTGAAAACTCAAAATCCTGAAAGCCCAAAATCCTGAAAACACAAAATAGACATACTGATGTCATTGTGGCTTTGCTATTGTTAGCCCTGTGGTGTTAGGTCATGCGTTGGGGTCAGGTAAGTGTGCGGTTGGTTTTATTTTAGGGTTAGGGGCGGTTTAACTGAGTTAGGGTTAGGCGCAGGTTAGGCATGTATGCAATAGTGACAAATATTGGGGTTAGGGGCGGTTTAAGTGAGTTAGGGTTAGGGCGCGGGTCAGGTGAGTGTGCGATAGTGACGGACCTTAGGGTTAGGGTCAGGGTCAGTTGGTAGATATTAGTGTCTTTATAGTGACATATTAGCATTATTTGTGTTTTCAGGATTTTGAGTTTCAGGATTTTGGGCTTTCAGGATTTTGAGTTTTCAGGATTCTGAATTTTCAGGCTTTTGGTTTCAGGATTTTGATTTTCAGGCTTATGATGTTTCAGGCTTCTGAATGGGAACCATAGATATATATATATATATATATATATATATATATATATATATTTTTTTTTTTATATGTTATAGGTGACTGTTGTTTAAATGGCACTTGTGATGAGCTGGCTGTAGTCACGTGATGTGATTTGCTCCTATTTAAATTGATTTAATTCATGTCTTTTGTATTCACATTGTAGACCTGAAAGCTTTGTGTTTGTGTTGTTTTAATAAAGGAGTTTCTTAACGCTGGACTTTTTTCTTCAGTCTATTGGAGTATTTTTCCAGTTTTACAGCAATTACCTTGGTCTGCCTTGTAGGAAAAAAAGAGTCATCCAGGAGGTCCCACCAGATCAAGTCAGATCTGGAATTTACTCAAGGTTCTTTTTAGTGCTGAAAAAGACAAGGGACCTAAGGCCAATCTTGGAACTAGCCTTACTGAACAAATCAGTAAACAATGTGATGTTCCAGATGGTCATTCTACCACTGTTACACAAGGACGACTGTATGTGCTTGATCAACCTTCAGGATCCATACTATCACATCAAAATCACTCCAGAAAGTTTCTCCGCTTCCAGCTGGGGACCAGTCATTATCATTTCAGAGTACTTCCCTTTGATCTCACTACAGCCCCTAGGATGTTCACCCAATGCATGGTGGTAGTAGCAGCTTATTTGAGACTACACAGATTCAACATGTTTCCTTATTTAGACGACTGGCTCCTGACCGCATCAACCAGGCATCTATTACTACAAGCCAGGGACTATTTACTTTATCTAGCTCCTAGCCTCAGCATCACGATCAACATGTAGAAATCACAGTTTCATCCAGTACAGCTGATAGACTTTATAGGAGCATGCCTAGACACAGCCAATTGCATAGTCTATCTGCCCCTAGACAGGATATATACCTTAAAATCGCATATCAAATAGATTCTGGCCATTCCCAAGCCACCAGCAGATCTAGTCCTCAGAGTATTTGGATCGATGGCTGCCACGATAACCTTTATTCCAACAGCACGCTTACATATGAGAATCATTCAGTGGACCCTGGTAGTTTAATGGTCATTACATTTCTATCTGCTAAATCATCCAATCAGATTGTTCCAAGTGTGCAAGGACTTGCTCCTATGGTGGTTCCACTTGGAAGAAGTCAAACAGGGATGTCCCTTTATTCTTCCTCCTCTCAGCACTACATTGACCACGGATACTTCCCAGCCTGGGGGGCATTACCTTGGTAGGACGGTCCAAGGCACGTCATTGACACAGAAGATCAATTTGCATATCACTTTCCTACAGATGAGATAATTTCTTCTAGTATTGTAAGTATCTGAGAGAGTTCTACCTCTAGGAACAATTGTGATACAAATGGACAATGTGTCTGTGGTATGGTACATCAACAAGTAGGGAAGAACGAGATCTTACCCCCATGTCAAGAAGCAATGAGGGTTTTGTAATGGTTGACTTCTTCCTACCGCTTCCTGGTTGCAATGCACATTCTGGGTAAATCCACCATTCTGGCAGACATTCTCAGCAGAGTTATTCTGATGCCTCATGAGTGGTCTCTAAATCAATCAGTGGCAAACATCATTTTCCACAACTGGGGTCAACCTTGCTGCAACCTCTTTGTTTCGCCCCTCAACAACAAATGCAGCAGGTTCTTTGCCCTGATCCCTCTTCAGGGACAGTCAGCAGGAGATGCTCTAGTCCATGTCTGGGCCTCTGGTCTTCTTTATGTTTATCCTCCCCTACCCCTCATGCCCACATTTCTTCAGAAAGCTCAGAGGTTGAAGAACAAAGTGATCCTCATTGCTCACTTCTGGCATCAACAGATTTGGTTCCCCTTTCTTTGGTTTCACCTAGTATGCCCTCTGTGGATGCTGGAATCACATCCAGATCTTCTGTTCCACCCATCAGGCAGATTTACCAGGACTGAAACTGACCGCATGGTTTCTCCAATTCCAATGATGGCTAGAAATACCAGGCTTTCTTTACCGGTTCAAAGGATTTTAAAATCCTTTCATAAAGTCTCTACTAGAAAGATTTAAGAAAGTAAATGGAAAAAAATTTTCTATATGGGCTCACTAAAAATATTTGGATCCTTTTACAGCCCCTATTCCTGCAATTTTGGATTTTCTTGCTTCAATTTTCCAAAGCAGGGCTAGTTTTTATACTATTAAGATGCAACTGGCAGCCATCTCAAATTATCACACTGGGGACAATTCATCTTCTCTTGCTTCATCTAAATTCTGTAAGACCTTCCTCAGGGGAACCTTTTTACTTAGACCGTCTATAAAGGGCCCCATTCCTCCTTGGGACTATGATGTTACAAGCTCTTGTCCTACCTCCTTTTGAGCCTTCAGCCAAGGTAGACTTGAAATTTCTTTCCTAGAAAATTGTCTTTTTGGTGGCCATCACTTCAGCTAAAAGGATATCTGAATTACAAACACTGTCAGCCAAACCCCCCTATTTGATTTTTCATAGAGTGACCTTGCATACTAATCCTTCCTTTTTGCCTAAAGTTGCCTCTGAAAACAATATCAATCAGGTCATTAACCTAAACGTTGTCTTCCCAAATTTCCAGAACAAGGGTGAATACACTCTTCACCTGTTAGATGTCCATAGACTCCTGCATTTCTATTTGGACAGAACAAAATATTTTTGAAAAACTGATCAGCTGTTTGTCTCCTTCTCCAGTGTTAGAAAGGGAATGCCAGTGTCCAAACTCACTTTTTCTAAATGGATCACAGATTGCATTTCTCATGTATATTCTGCTAATGGAATCCCTCTATCTGGTCATGTTAAAGGTCATTCTACTAGATTCATGTTTACATTACAAGCCTTCTGGTCCAAAGTTGCGAAACAGGACATTTGTGTGGCTGCTACTTGGTTGAACTCCCTTACCTTTGTCACACATTACAAATTAGATATTGTGTCTAGAAGTAGGGCTGATTTTGGCTCTGTAGTGCGACAGAATATCCTTTCATGGGGGCCACCCAAGGTCACTTTAGCTGGGGATCCTGTCCCACAGTCTGAGGAATATCTGAAAATTTCAACATCAGATAAAGAAGTTATGTACGTTCCATCTGTGTTGTCCATTTTCAATCCTCCTCAACCTTCCTCTGCTCCATCCTCCTGTCCCTTCTGGAAGATTTGCAGTGGTGTTCTAGGAACCGCTGTTCCTTTTAAGCTCCTGGTTCTATATGCTCTTTATCTTCTGATAGGTTCTCTATCCATATTTTATGTATTTGCTTACACAGCTGCAGCAAACTCAATCTGAGGTAATTTGGAGGCTAGAGGCATTATGGATAAGAGAGGAGCTCGAGAGTCAGATCCCAAGATATAAAAAAAGCGTCCGAGTTGGATCCGAGGTCTGGATCCAAACCCACAGGGTGAGGAGGAATGAAAATGGACAACATAGATGGAACATTATGGTAAGTACATAATTTCTTTTTTTATGTAAACGTAGACTACTGCTACCTCAATGCTGCACAACTAGCACTGACACAGAGGATTAAGGTTGTGACCTTTAGTTCCTGTCTTAACAAGATTTGATTCCCTTAGTCCTCATTTGCCTACTAGTGTAAACTTGAACAAATCACGGATGATTTCCCAAAGGGAATATAACAACTGGCACTATCACGAGTATTCTATGTGTTCAGTAGTGCTTGGGGACAATTGAGAATTTACGCTAGGTTCTTCATTGGTCTCCTGGACTGCAGGTCTAATGACTATCAATGAACAATTCCAAAATTCACACAACATTTTGTGACTTATTTCAAGTTAACTGCTATGTGGATAAGGGACTTTTGAGCCTTTTCAGGTGATTTCCCAACTGCTTCTAATGCCTTTGGGGATGTCAAAGCCTGAAGTGTCAAAAGCAGTGTTTTGTGGAAGCTGCATCTCTCAAACATGTCACATTATTATATAGATGTAGTGTCCTCCCCCAGTCCAACACATATACACACACACAGCCCCATGAGAGCTCTAATCTTCTCCACCACAATTTTCCATAGGGGAATAGAATGCCACTCACAAGATCACATAACTGCACAGCATAACTCTGCCTTTCCCTGCACACGCAGCTGTCTGGAAGTAACTGACAGACTCACCACATGGAACCCTCATGACAGTACCGGCTGTTACATTCCCATTGGGAAATCATCAGATTGTGTCAGTTAACTAGCTTAAACTGTCTAAGGTCTTGCGAGGTAACAAGGCAACACAAAGTAAGAGTGGAAAGGTGTGTGTAAAGTGCACAAAGTAAGGTTATTTACAAGTACAGGGAGCAGATGGCAGAGATCCAACAAGTGGATACAGCATATCATGCAAGTTTTCTCTGCTCACCTCATGTGACCCAAATGCTAAGTGTAGGAATCATGTGCTCCAGCCCAAAGTAATGTAATGCCATTATAATTATAGCACCTGACTTTGATCTTACAGTTTGGCAAAGGAATGACTCAGTGGTAGTGTCGGTATAAAATTACTAAGACTAGCAAATGTTGTATGGGGCAAAAGGACAACTAATGCAGTGTAACAAAGCAGGGCTGTATTAAACATTTACAAATTAGTGGCAGCTATAAAATAGTTTTATACAACTGCCCTTTTTCCCAAAGGTCTGCATTGAGATGGCTTAAAATCCAGTAAATGGTATTGTGTGTGTAGTTGCCAGACACTTCAGTATAAGTTGTACCTTGCATGTATTTTTATGGCTGAAAGAAAAATGTTTTTGTTGATTAAGCAGTTGTTCTTGATCTTTAAAGTGTTTTAGACAGACTTTTTCAGTGGTAGTTGTACATTGATTGATGAAATGTAAGAGTAACAGTAATGCATCACATTCCTGGTTTTTACTTAAAAAATCTTTCAGATTTCTGCCATTAAAATATATTTACTTACCCCAGTAAATATACAAGGTGCATGCCACAATACTGCGAAGTAAAATTTATTCTCAAGTAATTATTTGTACATTTGTATAAGTGGTTATTTACGCTATCCCTTGTTGACTACCTGACTCCTACTGTTTTATCCTACCTTGCTCGTATGTAACCCCATCACACTTTTCTTTTCATCCTGCCAGGATAAAGGGCATCCCCATTGCCAAGGCTTTCCTTTTCATTGACATAATATTAGCACAAACATAAACACACTTGAATGTGCATTGAATAAATGAAGCAAAAAGTAGTATCAGATGACATTTGTAATGTATGCTTTCCCACAGAACGATGCAACTTACCAGCAGGGCTCTGCTGCATGTGTCTCATTTTACGTCCCTCTTGTGAGGAGTACTAGACCTTTATGAATAGAAACCCTGCCACCCAGCAGCTGAACCAAAGTTTATTCCTATAATAAGGAAACTATTTTCGGAAGCAGAATTACCAAAAACAAAATACATTTGCTGATGCAACAAATTAGTTTTTTTGCATCTAAACTAAAATCAAAGAGAAAATATCACTCTGAATGATTCTTATCTCTGGGATACTGTTGTAGATATCTTTAGCTTGAAGCAGCTCTGTTGCTCAAATGCAGAGGACTTTATCCTGTGGACCAAAATGTGTGATTGTGCTGATTAGAACATGATATCAATATCCAGTTGTAATGGATAGATATTAACTAATACATGAATATAATTTAGACTAGGGACTGAAATAAGAGTGGTGTAGATGGATATTGCCATCTTACATGAAGGCACAGTACAACAAATACTTGAAAGAGGATGCGATAAAACATTTTTCACAGAGTCTGCAACAACTTTGGGGGTAGGTTATATTTACTTGTAGGTATAGAGTGAAGTCAGTCAGATAGGGATCCACACTTAGCAAGTTTTCAACAAATATTGATGATTTACAACAATTCTGACATATTTAAGTGCTTCAAATATACAGCCTTCTTCAATTCCCCAATTACAAAACTGTGCACCTTTAACCCCTAAAGATACTTTTCTCCCTCAATAACAAGTACATTATCTCAGCTACTTCTTCCATCAAAATCTGGGTTTTTGAAATTTAACCAGGTTATTCCAGAAGACTATAATAAACAAAATAAATCTGATAAGATGGCTACATTGTTCCACAGGCTGTTCTTACTTGGTACTCAAGATTGCACGGGTAGTAGTGAAGTGTCATGCTTTATCTATCCCGCAACCACAAAAACAATACATAATTTTGTGCAGAGCTCATTGTTAATGCAGCCACCTATACCGATCCAAAAGATACAGAAAACATACTGGCAGTGAAATTCAATTCTAACTTTACCCCTGTCTGCCTCTCAGTCTCCCCTCAGGAAATACCATCAAATATCACAAGGGAACAGGTCCTCAATGCTTTTTCTAAGGCCAAGAACACTGCATCGATGGGTCCAGACAATATACCAGAATGCCTTCTAAACAGCATGCAACTGACATATTAGGCCCTCTGGAATTTCAGTTTAACTGTAGCCTCCAAACAGACTTCATGTCTCAAGAATGGAAAACAGCAACAGTCATCCCTCTGCACAAAAGTGGGCCATCTACAGACCCTGGAAACTACAGTCCCATAAGTCTCACTAGTCTCACATACAAATTCATGAAAGAATTATCATGGAAATGATCAGTAATGACATAGGAAACCTCCAAACACTGGACACCACACAATCTAGTTTCATCAAGGGTAGGCCATGCCTACTCAGCCTGGTGGACTTCTTTGAGAAGATCACAAAGCAATAGATAAGGGCAAAATGGTTCACACTGCCTACCTTGACTTGGCTAAGACATTTGACACAATACCTCACTCAAGCATTGTTCATACTCAAGAGGTTAGGTATAAACCCTTATGTCACCCAGTGTATAGCCACCTAGCTCACAGACAGGACTCAGGAAGTTAGAATTGGAGAGTTCACCTCTACAAAGAAGCCAGTCACAAGTGGAGTCCCTCAGGGATTGGTTCTGGGACTGCTCCTTTTTAGCATTTACTTCTTTGAAGTCAAAGCTAGTGTCAAGGGCCTCTGGCTGACCAAATTTGCAGAAGATTGCAAATTAGGAGCAGTTATAAAATCTCCCACAGACACTGATGTGCTACAGGAAGGGTTGAGACAGACAAATAACTTGTGTCATAGCCATGGACTAAAACTAAATGCGGAGAGATACATAATTGTATTGTTCTGAAAGTCATCCCACTGGTAGCTATCATACTGAAAACACACACCTAAGAATCAGTCCAGTAGTCAGGGACCTGGGGACATGCATAGATAGTAATTTGGCCTTTGACCATCAAGTGTCTACAGTAGTGAAGAAATCAGTCGATGTTGTGCAACTTATAAACAAAGGTATGGCATCTAGGTCCAAGGAGGTCATTGTCCTGCTGTATTCAGCATTCATCAGACCTATAATTGAGTACAATACCCCCTTTTGATTGTACCTAACCAGGCACATCCAACTATTAAAACGTCCACTGATGTTCACTAAAAAATGTAGGGTGTAAGTAACATGTCCTATGCAAACCACCTCAAAACCTATCCTTGTATTATGTCTCTTACAGGATTTTGAAGGAAGATCTATGCCTGGCATACAAGGTATTATCAGACCTCACCCCAATGGACCTTCTCCATATCTGCAAAACAAACAGCACCAGAATTACCCCCTCTAAAGACTTAAATTTTGCTTATGATATAAACAGAACCTGCTGATGAGACAGGTATGTATCTCAGAGACTACCACTTCTCTGGAGCAGGCTCCCCATCCATTTCAAGCAGAGTTCCTCCTTAACCCAATTCAACTACAACTTGAACAACTAGATGAGGAACAGGAAATTCATTCCTGGTTTGGCACCTATGTCTCTAATGGACATAGGCAGCCTGTAAATGTTTCATCTCCCAGCTCCCTTGTCATCTCTCAAGTTAAGCATTTTGTACTCACCAAAACTAGGCATCTGTGTTGTCCATTTTCATTCTTCCTCAACCAATGAGTTTGGATCCACTTGGCCAGACTTTGGATCCAACTCTCGAGCTCCTCCCTCTACCCATAATGCCTTAGTTCATCCCCATTATCTCAGATCGGGTTTGTTGCCCATTAGACCCAAATAGTTAGAAAGAAGACAGGAAAGGCTGATAGAGAAAGGAAGGACTCAGACCTAGTACTGTAGGTTCCAAAACATAGTCCAAGAGGTCTCTTCAGAAACCCTGATGGGGTTACCGAAAATGCACAAAGATATGGTTAACCCATCCCTGCGACCTATTGTTGCGGGAGATATATGGGTAACACAACCATGACTGCAAACTGGGTGCTATAATAGAGTCTCCGACTGACATGGAGATCCTCCAGAAGGGCCTAAATGAGACTGATGCATGGTGTCAAAGCCATGGTCTCAAGCTAAATGCAAAAAAATGCGTAGTAATCCCCTTTGGAAAAAACACAGTACCCGCAAACTACAACATAGGAGGTAATCCCCTGAAATCTGAAGAAGAAATAAGGGATCTAGGGGCCCATGTAAATAGTCAGCTTTCCTTTGATAACCATGTTGCCAAAGTGGTTAGAAAATCCTTCTATGTGACCCATCTGATCACGAAAGAGTTCGCATCAAGATCTAAGGATGTAATGGTGCCCCTCTACTCTTCCCTCATCAGACCCATTATTGAGTACAATCCACCAATTGGAATGTACCTGGCTAGGCATCTCCAGCAGCTGGTACCTAACCAAGAGGATTACTGGCCTCAAACAGTTGCCCTATGCAGCACGATTGAAAAAGCTAAGACTGTTCTCTGTTGCATACCGCTTTCTCAGAGGCGATCTCTGTCTAATGTACAGAGCCATGTCCAACCCAGAATTGTTGAACATGCTCCATCTTAGCAAAACCAAATCTACTCGAGCTACACGCTCTAGGGATATAAACCTCAACACAACAATGAATAGAACATGCTGGAGGGATAGATTCCCTTCGCAGAGACTTCCCTTACTATGGAACAGGGTGCCGATCTACATAAGACAGAGCCCCTCACTATCACTCTTCAAGAGGAACCTTGATGAGTGGATGGGTAACAGAAAGTTCACACCGGGGATCACACCAACAGCACTACTAGATAGGGGCCAAGGGTACTAGCTGCTAGTACAAGGGTCTAGGGAACTACTAAAGGGGCGGTGAATACCGCACAACGTGGCTGGGTAATATATGCCTTCAGGCAGATAGCCCAGTACCAACCTATGAACCTATGTTCTATACTTATAGAAAAGAGGTTGAAGATGATTTTGTATTAATTTCCTCATATTTTGAAAGACACTAAGCAGCTCTTGAATGATTTGTATGAAATTTTAAATGTTAAGGGTAATGCCAAGGATTTATTATTAGTAACTTTAGATATAAGAAGCTTGTTCACGTCGATACCCATAATTTTGGCATTGATGCTACTAGACATGTGTTAACGAGCAGAGGTGGATTCCAAACTTTGACTGTGAACACTACCTGCCTCCTGTTAGATCTTGTTTTGAGAAACAATATATTCTACAGTGCTGGGGAGTTGCTATGGGAACTCCATGCGTCAACTCGTACGCAAATTTAGTGTTGAGCAAATGGGAAGATGAGAAAGTATTTTCTGCCAATGAATTCACAGAGAAGTTGGTATTTTATTGTCATTTTGTAGACGATGTGTTTATCCTATGGAGAGGTTCACGTTATGAGTTAGGTATGTTTGTAACTTATTTAAATGGTACTACCAGGTTTTCAGAATTTACAATGATATGTTCCTATGTTGAAATAGAATTTTTAGATGTACATGTTGAGATTGATCACATGGGTGCTTTGAATACCTCCTTGCATCATAAAAAATGTTGGAAAAATAGTTTATTGACTGGAGATCGAATGCATCCTAGATACATTTATCCTAATATTGTGAAGGGACAATATGCAAGGGCATCTAGGTTGTGTACGTGTGAAACAGGTTTTAGGGATAACATAAACAACATGCCAGATAATTTCATAGAAAGAGGTTATGATAGAAACATGGTGGAAATACATAAGAAACTAGTTTGTGATGGGAGGTATAGTGATAAATATAAACCTTCTTTTCACAGAAACCATGCTCTAGTATTAACCATGGACTACGAGCTAACCACTGTTATAGTAAGGTTAGGTTTAGGTGAAGTATATGAACAATGTACATCCTACCTGCAATATTATACGTAGCAACTGGAAATATTTAATTGCAGATGAGAAGACTAGGTTACATGTAGGCGAGTTCTCTAGATTTTTATAATGGAATGCTTTAAACTTAAAGAGACAGCTTTGTGGGAGAACACATAAGAAAGAGAGAGCCTTGACATCGGTGAGAATAGGTGGGTCTATATTACTAGAATGAACGCTTAAATGTTCGAATCTGTAAAGGTCGACCTTTACAGATCGAACACGTAAACGTTCGAAATAGTAAAAAGTATATAAAAAAAACGAACAAACATGTAGAAAGGGTTTAGGCAGAGGGGAAGCCCCCTCTGCACCCCCCACTACTTAAATATACCAACTCCGAGATCGCACTTCGGTGAACTACAGTGCAGAAATGGGAAATTTCCCATTCCCTACACAGTAGCGTGATCTTGGAGTTGGTATATTAAAGTAGGGGGGTGTGGGGTGCATGGGGGCTTGCCCCCTGCTTAAACCCTTTAGTTTTTTTTTTAATTGTGTATTTTTGTTTTAATTTTTGTAAAATTTCGATCGCTTAACTGTTCAATCTCTAAAGATCGACCTTTAGAGATTCAAACATTTAAGGGGTCGAGCATCTAATATAGACCCAAATAGGTACATTTCCTTGCAGGACTTGTCGTGCCTGTGCATTTATCTCTAAACAGCAGATTTTTGAAAAACTTAGACTGAACTATAGGTTCTCACCTAGAATCTACACTGATTGTAGAACAGAGAACATGGTTTATTTAGCAACTAGTAACCTGTGTCTAAGATTCTATGTAAGAAAAACAAATAAAAGGTTGAAGGACAGAGTAATGAGACATCTCTACGATATAAAGAAGGGTAATAGCAAGACTGCATTAGCTAGGCATACTGATGCATATCAGTAAGTCAGAGGGGGGCTGATATTGCTAGTCATACTGAGAAAGCTGAATTACTGTGGATTCTGAAACTTCAAGCACATAGCATTCCAGGCTTAAATGGTTCTGTCTCACTTAAACCAGTTGATCTGGTTAATTGTTTGATGTAGAGGGTGGTTTCATTGGACATTTTATCATGTGGTCAGTTATGTTTTAGTATATATTGTGAGTTGTAATCATTGATGTAATGCGATCCTATCTCGCCTACATTCATAACTGATGGGCCCGGAGCCGATTCTCGGCTCCGACTCGGCCAATACACTAGCACGAAGTCTCTCATTGGCTGGGCCAACCCCTTATCCCAGGATGCACCACGCCCAAACCCCCAGATCTCATTTGCCACTCCTAGACTAATGACGTGGTCTCGACTTGGCTGTGGCTAAGTACCCTTCTTTTTGGCCTTTTGGTCGCTTTTTTGGCAGTTAGCTTTAAAGTTTATACTCAAACAGCTATTTTAATAGCTATCTTGTTGTTAGTTAGATTGTGAATGACTGTGTTTGTCTTTTTGGATTGTTGGGGTAATTCCTTCTGTTTGGCGGGCTAGGCCCGTTTGAGTTAGAGGGCCTTTGCCCTATCTCTTGTCGAGCGTTTAAGTTAGAGCTCTTCCCCTTCTTCCCTCCTTGTGTGTTGAATCTGCGACTCCTTCCCCAGACACGGCGACTAGAGCTTCTGGCACCCCCCCTGTCTTCGGACAGCGCGGCTCCTAGGCCTGAGGATTCCTCCTTGTGTGGTCCCCTGTTTAACGAGGAGCCTTCAGAGTTCGTGCCTGAAGAGCCCCCCCAGGAAAAAATTGTGCAAGAGGAAGCACATAGACTCCCCAGATGAGTCTGTCACCTCGGACACCGACCTTGATGATGCGGAATGGTCCCCTAAGTCGTCCTCTGATGATGTCTCGTTCTCCGATATCCTGGAGATCTTGAGATAGAGGGGCGACTGGCCATCCAAAACCCCTTCCGCAGAGGAGTCGGTTTTCCTCAAGGCCTTCGGAGCCCAACCCTCCGCCTCCTGGGTGTCTCCACCCTTCGATGAGTTACTGGACCTTATTTGTCGAAGGGTGTGGGAACACCCTGATTCTGTGGAGCCAGTTCCTTCTCACCCCAACAAGTTTTTATCCGCACCCCCTGGCAAGGAGTTTCTAACCAAGGGAGTTCCGGTTGATGCTATGGTGGTGGCATCTGCCACCAAGCAGGATGTGGCAGAGGCATCTATGTCTATCCATCCTCCTAACAAGGAGTCCAGGAGCACGGATAGGTACGGGAAGCGTACCCTGACTTCAGCAACCTTTACTCTGCGGTCGCTGAATTATTTATGTCACTTTATGAGGCTCCAAAGGGATCTCATAAAGGAGTTGGGAGATACCCTGTTGAGTAACGTGCCTGAGGTGTTGACGCAGTCTGTCAATGCCCAGCTGTCTACCCTTTCATCGATTGTTAACTCATCCATGAGGCTCATATCGTATGCAGCCAAAGGGGCGGGTAGGGCAGTGAGTTCGGGCGTAGCCCTTAGGAGGCAAGCCTGGATGCGCTTGTGTCACTTTGCGGAGGCGTTCAAGTCTTCCTTCACCGACGCTCCATTCGATGAGTCCTATCTCTTTGGACCCAAGGTGAAAGACACACTCACTAGATGTGAGCAGGAGGGTAAGGCTTTGTCTGCCGTTGGGGCCCGTTTTTCGCTTCCCTCTAGACCTTATCCCAAGGCTCAGAGGGGAGGAAAGATGTGGTTCAGAAAGTCCCAAAAGTCTTTCCCTGCCCATCAGAGTGACCCCCCCCTTTCCAGAGGTGGGGGGGGGGATTATTCTGGAAGACGTCACACTAGAGGCAGCAGAGACTCCCGCAACTCAGGAGACCGCAAATCCTTTCGTGGTTCCTCCTTTCAGCGTCCCTGAGGGACTGCCCGACTGTGAGTCTCCGGAGCCAGTCGGGGGTCGATTCTCGACGCATCCAAGGGCCTGGAGTTCCATCACTCAGGATCAGTGGGTGCTTCGTATCATCACCGGAGGTTACACCATCCCCTTTATCCATCCCGCTCTACCGCCAAGGAAAATCCCGGACGTGCCACCCAGTCAACGGGATCAAGCAGCCATACAGGTCACAAAGCTGCTCGGAAAGGGAGTCATCCATCCAGTCCCCGCAGACCAGACTGGATTAGGAACTTACACAAGGTTATTTTTGGTGCCAAAAAGAACAGGGGACTTGAGACCCATTCTGGATCTCAGCCACCTTAACCCTTCGTAAAGAAGTCCAAGTTCCGGATGGTCACGCTGCAATCCATTTTCCCATTGCTGGTGAAAGGAGTATGGATGTGCTCCATCGATCTCAAGGACGCCTATTATCACATCAAGATAAACAGGGCTTTCACGATACATTTATGCTTCTGCCTAGGAGCCAGTCACTTCCAGTTCCGGGCCCTGCCCTTTGGTCTCACCACAGGCCCCAGGGTGTTTACCAAATGTCTGGCAGTGGTGAAGGCTCACCTGAGATGTCTGGGATTCCAGGTGTTTCCATATCTAGACGACTGGCTCCTCACCGCCCCCACCAGGCATCTTCTTACTCAAGCCGTGAGTGCTACCATCGAATTGGGACATCTATTAGGAATTACATTCAACTGGGAAAAGTCTGTATTGCTGCCATCACAGCGTGTTGCCTTTATAGGCGCAGAGCTAGATTCTGTAGAGATGCGAGCAATCCTTCCAACAGAGAGTATAAAGATACTACAGGACCAAGTCCTAGCCCTACTACCCCGAAGGAAAGCCCCAGCCAGGATGGTCCTTCAGCTTTTGGGGTCGATGGCAGCCGCCATTCTCCTGGTCCCTCTGGCAAGATTGCACATGCGAATTCTTCAATGGCTCCTGTCGACTCAGTGGTCATACCAAGATCTGCCATTGTCCTACCCGATTCTCATCACAGAAACGTGCCGGCGAGATCTTCGTTGGTGGCTCCTTTCCTCCAACCTGAACCAGGGGAGACTCTTCTGCCCCCCCTCCCCAATTGCCACAGTGACCACTGACGCCTCCCAGATAGGGTGGGGGGTCATTATCTGGGCAGGACAGTTCAAGGCACGTGGCAAGATCACGAAACCCACTTACATAACAATGTTTTGGAAATGAGGGCACTGCTTCTAGCGTTGCAGGCACTTCACAGCTCTCTTCCCAAGGGTACCATCGCAATCTTCTCAGACAATATGGCGGTAGTCTGGCACCTGAACAAGCAGGGAGGAACCAGGTCTTATCCTCTTTGCAGAGAAGCCATGAGAGTATGGAACTGGGCGATCGCTTCCCAGAGATTTCTAGTGGCAACGCACATTCCGGGGAAGTCCAATGTGATAGCAGACTGGCTGAGCAGAGTTATTCTGATGCCTCATGAGTGGTCCCTGAACAACCAAGTAGCGGCTCGGATCTTCTCCAGGTGGGGGTTCCACTGCTGCGACCTTTTAGCCAGCCCCTGGAATGCGAAGTGCAGCAATTTCTTCTCCCTTATCCCCCCCCCCCCCCAGGGGGAGTCACCCAAGGACGCTCTAGTCCACATTTGGCCCTCCGGTCTGCTCTACGCCTTCCCTCCGGTCCCTCTACTGCCAAAGGTGATTCAGAAGGCGATCTGCTTGGGAAGCAGCATGATTTTGATCGCACCACACTGGCCCCGCCAAGTTTGGTTTCCCTTCCTTTGGAAGTATGCAGTGAAGGATCCTTGGATTCTGGACCCAGTTCCAGACCTCCTGACTCTACAGTCGGGTCAGGCCCATCCATCACTGCGAACTCTCAAGCTAGCGGCTTGGCTGCTCCACTTCCGTCCTTAATCAGACAGTATATCCTTTCGCCTGAGGTGGTCCGGATTCTGTCTTCTTCTCACAGAGCTTCCACTAAGGAGATATATTCTAATAAATGGAAAAGGTTTGCCATTTGGGCCCAGCAGCACAACCTTGACCCTCTGACAGCTCCTGTGTCGGCAGTATTAGATTTTTCGGCAACTCTTTTTAGACAGGGCTCCTCTGTCTCCACGCTTAAAGTCCAATTGGAAGCGATTTTTAATTATCATGTTGCCTTTGAGCCTTCACTCATGAGTCATAAGTTGTGTAAGGCCTTTCTCAAGGGAGCTTGGTTGCTTCACCCCCCGGTGTTGCAACCTGTTTTGCCATGGGATTTGAATGTAGTTTTAGGAGCCTTGACGTCTCATCCCTTCGAGCCGGCAGCCACT
The DNA here is from genome assembly GCF_019279795.1 of Protopterus annectens. Classification (NCBI taxonomy): domain Eukaryota; kingdom Metazoa; phylum Chordata; order Ceratodontiformes; family Protopteridae; genus Protopterus; species Protopterus annectens. The sequence continues at coordinate 1,161,370,468 of NC_056741.1, read as the reverse complement.
TGTAAGCAAAAGTTCTTATCTTAGAAGACTACCTTCTTGGTAGCTATTACTTCAGCCAGAAGGGTTTCGGAGCTTCAAGCCCTTTCTTTCAAGCCTCCTTATCTGATCTTTCACAAGGATAGAGTATCTCTAAGACTAAACCCGTCATTTCTTCCGAAGGTTTCTTCTGCTCTTTTTCTGCAGCAATCTATAGAGCTACCAGTTTTCTTTCCGAAATTTTCCAACAAGGCAGAATACAAACTTCATCAGTTTGATGTGCATAGACAACTGAGGTTTTACTTGGATAGGACACAGCAGCAGAGGAAATCAGACCAGTTGTTTGTGGACTTTGCGGATAACAGGATTGGTAAAGCAGTAACTAAGACCACTATCGCTAGGTGGATTAGGGATTGTGTTTCATTTATTTATGCATCAACAGGAAGGGACCTTCCATTTCCAGTTAGAGCGCATTCTACTAGGGCTATGGCAACTTCAGTGGCCTTTCACGCCAGACTGTCTGTGGATGAGATATGTGCAGCGGCCACTTGGGCTTCTCCACATACATTTATTTCTCATTACAAACTGGACATGGCCTCTAGGGGGTCAGGTGTCCTTTGGTTCCATAGTGCTCAGGAGTGTTTTCCAGTTAGCCTCCCAGGATCTAGGTGCTAGGGACGCTGTCCCATCAGTTATGAATGTAGGCGAGATAGGATCGCATTACATCTTTTAGTTATATACTTACCATAATGATAGATGTATGTAATCCATCTCATTTACATTCTTAAGTACCCGCCCTCCTTCCCCCTACCTGTTGGATCTGGAGGAAACACTGTTGTGCAGTCGGTTTGGCAAATGTGGGTGAGTTGTTGTGGGGCAAACAAGATCTGGGGGTTTGGGCGTGGTGCATCCTGGGATAAGGGGTTGGCCCAGCCAATGAGAGACTTCGTGCTAGTGTATCGGCCAAGTCAGAACCGATTCTCGGCTCAAAGCCCATCAGTTATGAATGTAGGCGAGATGGATCACATACATCTATCGTTATGGTAAGTACATAACTAAAATTTTTTAGATCTGATGAAGCGTTTGTTCACAAACACGAAAGCGCTTATGTTTTATTAAAAGTTGATGCCTACAGGAGTGGTGGTCTTGCTGCTTTCATTTGTTTTACTTATTTGTGGTTGTGCAGTTTGGACCTTTAAGGACGATCGGTCTTCTTTGAATACTAAACCCTGAAGGATGGGGATGGATGGGAGGGAAGCTGAGGAAGAATGAAAATGGACAACACAGATGCCTAGTTATGGTGAGTACATAACTTTTAAATGTGATGATGTTGTCCTTTTCATTCTTCCTCACCCCATGGGGCAGAGTCTCCAGCTACATTGATCTTAGGGGGCCTTCATGGAAGGATAATCTGGAGTATTGCTGACCCAAAGGCAGCTCTGCTTCTAGAAATAATATCCCATTTGTAATGAGTAACTAAGGTATGAGTGTTGGACCATGTGGCGGCAGCGCAAATATCATCAATAAATATTCTTGAACAAAAAGCAGATGAAGCAGCCATGAATCTGGTTGAATGAGCCCTGGGTGTTTTAGGTAAGGCCATGCCTTGTTGAGAACAGATCCATAAAATATAGTCTGTAATCCATTTAGCTAAAGCAACTTTAGAAACTGGGCACCCCAGTCTTTTTGGTGAAAGAGAGACAAATAGTTGATCTGATTTTCTGATTTGTTTTGTTCCATGAAGATAAAGGTATAATTATATGTGTACATCAAGGAAATGAAGCATGTACTCTCCTTTATTTGAAAATTTTGGGAAGAAGACTAGTAAAGGAATGGATTGTTTAATGTTATTTTCAGGGGCTACTTTAGGTAAAAAGGAAGGGTTTGTCCATAAAGTAACTATCTTTATGGAAAATGATGTAAAGGGTCTTTGAGGAAAGAGCCTGGAATTCAGATATTCTCTTTGCAGAAGTAATGGCTATCAAGAAGATCATTTTCCATGAAAGCAATTTTAAATCAGGTTTAGCTGAAGGTTCAAAAGGTTTCTGAGTTAGACCTTGTAGCACAACTGTCAGATCCCAGGGAGGTGAAGGATCCTTTACTGGTGGTCTGAGAAGAAAAATGCCCTTTAGAAATGCTTTGCATAATTTTGAAGAAGCCAAGGAATAGTTTTTGCCTGTGTGAAAATTAGAGATAGCTGCTAATTATAGCTTAATTGTAGAGAAATTATCTCCTTTAAAAAGGATTCATAAAAATCCAAGTACTGCAGAAACTGGAGCAGAGAAGGGGTGAAGTTCCTTATTCATGGTCCAAAGGGAGAATATTTTTCACTTGTACTTGTAAACTTTCTTAGTAGAGTCTTTTTGTGAAGGCAAAATAATGGTACGTACAGGGGAAGAAAGCCTGGGCTGTCTAAGCATTACTGGAAGTGGAGAAACCATGTGGTTAGTTTGAGGTCCTGGATATTAGGATGTTGGATGCCTGATAAGTGATAGAGGAGATCCAGACATGGCGCCAGTATCCGTGGGGGACAATGAAGATGAGACCATAGAAAGTGAAACCATACTTGTCAAAGCCAGAAGGAGGCAATGAGGATGACTGAGCTCTCCAGCCAACTTGCTTTCTTCAGGAACTTGGGAATCAAAGGAAGAGGGGATAAGCATAAAGAAGACCAAAGGGCCAGACATGGACTACAGCATCTCTTGGTGAATCCCCTTGAGGGGGGAATAAGAGCAAAGTACCTGGTGCACTTGTTGTTGTGGGGAGATACAAAGAGGTTGCAGCAAAGTTGGCCCTAATGATGGAAAATCCTTTCCACCACAGATTGATTGAGAGGCCACTCTTGAGGCCTCAGGATGGATCTGCTTAACTTGTCTGCTAACACGTTGGCTTCCCCAGAATATTCATTGCAATTAGAAAGTGGTATGAGGAGATCACCCATTCCCACACACTCATGGCCTCTCTGGAGAGAGGATAAAATAAGGTTCCTCCCTGTTTGTTGATGTACCAGACCACAAACAAGTTGTCGCTCTGAATTGCAATAGTCCCTAGAAGAAGAGCATCTTGAAATAACTGCATCATGAATAGGACTGCTCTCATCTCTAATAAAATGATATTCAGATCGGTCTCTTGAGGGACCACATGCCTTACTGTCCTTCCCAGGAAATATCCCCCACCACAGTTGGGAAGCATCTGTGGTCACTGTGGCCATTGGAGCTGGTAAAACAATGGGTCAGCCTAGACAAATGTCATCCAATTGAATCCACCAGTGAATCTGTCATTTGCAAATTTGGGTATGTGTGACTGGAAAGGATACGGGTTGATGAAGAATGGACAATTGAACAGCTGCAGTCCACTGAAGGACAGGCATAAAGAAACATGCCAAGAGAAGCAATACTATGACGGCTCCCATGGATCCTAGTGCTTGAAGGGCTAATCTTGCTGGGGAGAAGGATAAGAGATAAGCAAATGAACCTGATTCTTGATAGTGGAGATACAATTAGGTGGTAGTGATGCAACCTGTGTTGTAGTATCCAGAAGTGTACCTATGAACTTTAGGCTCTGGACTGGTGTCAGTTTTAATTTGGCACAATTTATTTTATCCCATGTGATTGATAAATCTGGAGCAAAAAGTCTCTGGACTGTAGAAGAAGATGCTTGGAGGGGGCGGTGAGCAGACAGTCATCCAGATATGGAAACACTCTGAACCCAGAGTCTTAGATGAGCAGCCACCACTGCCATGCATTTAAAAAAACACCCTGGGAGCTGTGGTGAGTCCAAAGGACAGGGCTCTGAATTGGTAGTGATTGGGTCACAGCTGAAAGCACAAGTGTCTTTGGGAGTGCTTGTCTATTTTGATGTGATAGTATGCATCCTGAAAATCTATTGAGCACATCCAATTGTCCTTGTAAAGAAAAGGCAGGACAGACTATAGTGTGATCATTTGGAACTTTGACTTCTTCACATACTGATTCAATTTGCTTGGATCCAAATTTGGTCTGAGGTCCTCTGTCTTTCCGGGCATTAAAAAGAAGCATGACTAAGTTCTGAATCCTATTTGGTCTGGTGGGACCTTTTGGATGACTCTTTTTTTCTTGAAGCGTTTGAATTTCTTGTGCTGCCTACTTCCTCTGACTGGGTGGAATATCAGGCAGTTTCTTCCTTTTGTGAAAAGGAAGTTGGAAAAATGGAATGAAATAACCTCTGGGTATGATTTTTAGTACCCATGTATCTTCAGTTATGCTTGCCAAGGCTTTTGGATGCAGGGATAATAGTCCCCCGACTGCCTCCAGAGTTGGACGGTTGAGCAGCACTTCAGGAGCACTGGAAGGGTCTGTCCAGAAAAGAATTTCAGAAATCCTGGTTCTGTGGGCCTCCCCTGCCTCTAGGGTGATATCTCCCATTAGAATGTCCTCCTCTGTCTCTGGAGGAATTGTCCTTGTGTGGATCTTGGAAAGAAAGGTCTCTAAGATTTTCAGAGCTATTTTATATTACCATCTGACTCCGGGAAAACGTTCGTTGAAGGGTAGAAAACTTGATTCCCATGGCAGACATAGTCTTTATTATTTATTTATTTTCACCTGTTAACCGGGTAGTGTTCAACTGAGCCAGTAGCCTATTTTCAGTGGAGACCCTGGTAGAAAAGCTCCAACGAAGATTACATAGATTTTTACATTTGAGATATAACTATTACAATGACTACAGTACATAAAGAAAAATACAAACAGAAATTCAAATTACAGGGTTCGTAACATGGTGTCTAAAAGAAAGTAACAAAGGTGGTCATATCAAACAATAAACAGTTGTGAGAAAAAAAAATGTTTTTCTTCTTAGGAGAACAAAACACATTCTGAGAGTAAGAAGGCTTAAATAGCCAGGAGGTAATTGAGAAAGAGAAAAAAGGAGTTAGACATTTAAGGGTTGAAGTTTTTAGCCTGGGTGGGAATAGGAGCAAAGCCTATGTTTAGAGAAACATTCCTTTAGGGTATGTTTAAATGTATGTGTATCACTGATGGGCAGAATATGCTGTGATAGAGAGTTCCATTGTTTGGCAATGATATGGGAGTACAAGAAGATGCCAAATGAGTTGTGTGCTTTAATAACCTTTAACAGTATGTTATCGGCAGATCTAAGGGATGTTAGGTTACTGTAGGGTTGGACAAGATAGTGCTGGACAGCTGTCAGGTTTGCATAAAACTGTGTGCAGTTACTAGCTGATTCAGGGTGAGAAGATGAGGCAGGTCTAACCATTTTAGCTGGAGAAGGGGAGTACAATGATGAGATCTTTGAGATTGATTAGTAGCAAATTCTGCAATTTTATTATAGCAAGATTCAAGACTATTTAGGTCATATTTGTAAAGAATGATAAATATTTGAGAGCAGTATATAAGGGAAGAAAGTAGATGGGTTCTAGCTGTTGCGAGTCTCGCATGGTAGTGAGATATGTTTTAGCCCTATAGGGTGAACCCAGTTTGACATAAACCTTTTTAAACATGCAAGGTGTTTTTCAAACAAGTCCACTATCAGTTGTGACTCCGAGAAATTTTGTATGTTCAACGGGCTCTATTTTAGTGCCACTGGAAGAGGAAATTTAGATAGGAGGCAGATTGCTAGCTGTTGGGGTATGATGGAAGACCATAAGCTTGTTTTCTTTTTTGTGGGGGTAAGAATAAGTTGATGGACTGTTAGGTAATTTTCAATATTGTGGAGGGCAGCTTGAGTTTTTTCTTGGAGTTCTTTTATAGAGGAGGCGGAGCAGATTAGGGAAGCATCATCAGCATATTGTGCAATTGTTGCTCAGTTAGCTATTGTGTTAAGGTCATCAGTAAAAATTGTGAATAGAAGTTGGCCCAGGATCGAAACTTGTGGGACTCCAACATTTATAGGGAGTTGGGCGGAGAGTTTATTGTCCCATAAAGTGGCTTGCTTCCTATCAGACAGATAACTATGAAACCACTTCAGGGCTTCAGCACTGGAGTGATAGAAAGCTAGTTTGTTAAGAAGTATTTGATGTGATACAGTGTCAAAAGGTTTTGACATGTCTAGGAAGGTAGCAGAGACTAGTTGTTTATTTGTTTTTAAATTGATTTACAGTATCAGTTAAGCTGATTAGAACTGTACTGGTAGTATGGCTGAGCTGGAAGGCTTGTTATGTATTAGATAATAGATTATTTGACAGGAAATGGTCTAAGATCTGTTTGTGTATACATTTTTCTAAGATTTTGGTGAGTGGAGACAGAATGGCTATGGGTCTGTAGTTGGATATGTCAGTAGAGGGACCACCTTTATGTAAAGGTATGTGAGATATTTTCCAGAGGAGAGGTACACATTGTTCGGAGATAGAGCAGTTGTTGAGAACAGATATAGGGTAAGTGATGGAAGTAGAAGCTAGTTGTAGAATGTCACCAGGTAGCTGGTCTGCAACTAACGTGCAAGGTTTTAATTTGGAAAGAAGAGTTTTTACATAGCTTGTTTGGATTGGTTTGAGATGGGGAAGGGTAGAATTGTTGTTGAAAGTTTGAGGTAGGTTCAGAGGTGTATTAAGGGTTTTGTTGAGCAGAGAAGTTATTGAGTTAATAAAGTGGGTGTTAAATTGTGTGGCTATACACCCATTTTGGTTGGTCAGAGTTGGGGCTGGGGTAGTGGGTTTGCCTGGGTTGAGGAGATTGTTTGCCAGAATCTTTTAGGATTATTCTGGTATTTTAGCTTATTAGCCTGGATGTAGGTTCTTTTGTCCTGTTTAATTAGTTTTTTAGCTTGATTCCTAAGTTGTTAGTAGGTTCTGAGATTCTCTTTACATTGACTATTTTGATAGAGAGACCAGGCTCTCTCTCTCTATCTCTCTCTCTTTTTTAGTAGATGAATTGTGTCTTTTGACAGCCAGGGAAGCTGTTTGGTTTTGGTGCAAATTTTTCTAACTGGGGCTAGATCATTAAGTATTTGTAGGAAAGAAATATTGAAATACTGAACTGCACTGTCAAGTGGAAGAGTTTTCAGAGGTGTCCAATCGTACTGCAGGACATGAGAATTAAATATTGATGGAGAGAATTTTTTTATTGCAAATATAGCGAGATGAAATATTACAGGAATTTTGTAAATATTTTCTAATCAAGTAGGTGGGGAAGTGATAGCTTAGTGCATCTGGAAGACACCCAGCATCGTATTTAGTATTGGACGTGTTAGTTAAAATCCAGTCAAGAATGGATAGTCTCTTGGTGTGTTTGTCGATGTGTGTGGGATGGTTAATTTTTTGACAGAAGTTATATAGGTTAACAAAATTAGTTGGGGGGAGGGGTTGGAAGAGCAGGTGGTCCAGTCAAGGTTAAAATCTCCAAGTATTATAGTTTCATGGATAAAGTTTGTAGAGGCCCATTCAAGGATGTTTTCAATATATTGGAGGTTTTTAGCAGGGGTGAGGTAGAGTGTTATAAAGATAATGGATTTACAGTTATTTAAATCTAGATGTGTTATTTAAATCTTTCCTTCTTGTTTGCTGCAGGTAAGCATCTCTTTTACTAAAGGCCCAAATAATGTCTCATTGAATGGGATGTTAATAAATGATGTCTTAAAGGGCTCTGAAAAATTACAGAGCCGCATCCAGGCATGTCTTCTTAGGGCAATGCCTGAACCAGCCGCTCATGAAGTGCCTTCAGCTGTGTGAGAAATCAACCTCATTGAAGTGTTTGAGATAGACAAAAAAGTGGCCAGCTGCAAGGACGTTCTGAAATCCTCTGTGGACATGGACCCTTGAGAAAGTATTTGAAAGCTCTTTGGTGAAATCTCTCTGAAGTCTTGTGAAGTGTGCCAGGTAATTAAAAGACCTCAGGGCAAAGGTCACCAAGGCAAAGACTCGCTTTCCAAATCTGTCCAATGCCCTAGAAAAAAGAAAAAATTGAATAGAGATATTAATGACTTTAAGAATAATTTAGTGTACTCTTGGCAACGGAAACGTAGAAATGGTAGATTCCAAGATAAAAATGCGGAAGCAAGTTCTCGTAGTGGGCGAGATTCTTCAGTTTCTTCATCTGCTACAATGGCTAGTAAGAAGAGTGTGTCTTTGGAACGGGTGGACCTGACCGAAGACTTAGAAGTTTCGTCTGACATGGAACAACAAAATAGGGGAAATTTTCGACAAAACAACAAATGGAAGCCAAGAGCAAAGGGTCAGAACAGGAGATATTGAGGTTGGGACATTTTCTGTTGCAGCTGCCTGTTACTCCAGGTTGGGACTTTCTGTTTTTGTGAGTGAAGACGCTAATGTGAACAATATGCATATAGTAAATTGAAGTGACTTAAACATTACATCTGACATGGAACAAGTTTTGTTAAAGGGAAGTAAGTTTGTCCCTACTAAAATACCAGCGTTTGCTGATATTTTATTTGATGTTAAGCGTTTTTTTCGCAAATTGTATTTGAAAGACTTCTTTGAGGCACAGAATACTCCTACCAGTACGCTTGTGGAGGGAAATAGTTGCAATGGGGATGTCAATTCTACCTTGAATGACTCTCTGTTAGACCTTTCTATTTATGATTATGACTTGGAAAGTTTTGTATTTTTGGATGCTGATTTGCCTGATGTTTCTGCATATGATTCTGATTTAGGTTGTTTTTTCACTGGCTATGGTAGACTTGAAGTGCCTATGTTACCTACACTGAGTTCTTTCTGTCCGCCTAAAAAGTCTTTGATTTTAAATATTTTTGAGAATGCATTGTTGAAGAAAGTAGAGGTTGAATATGCACAGTTTATGAAGCAATACATAAAATTTAATTTAACAAAATCTGAGTGGTTAGCTATTAAAGATATGAGAAATGTTAGTGACAAGTATGTCTTCTGTCAAGCAGACAAGGGGGGCAATTGGGTTATTATGGGTAAGCTGCATTATTTGAAAATGGTTTTTGATTTGCTATCTGATGAACATGTATATGTTGAGCTGCCCAGTAACCCAGTTCTGGAGTTTAGTAACCCAGTTCTGGAGTTTAATGCAGCCCTTCTTGAGGTACTAGAAAGAGGAGAAAGGTTAGGCTTCGTAACACAGAAAGATGTGAGGAAACTACATATTGCTACCCCGAAAGATCCATTTTTTTATGCATTGCCTAAAATGCACAAAAATTTTTGGGATCCTCTAGGTCGCCCTATTGTTTCTAGCTGTGGATGTTTTCTTGAACATGTTGGGATACTATTGGATAGCCTTTTAAAGAAAGAATTGAATAATGTTATATCACATATTCAAAATACTAATGATTACTGTGGCTTGGTTAAAAATTTGCAATGGGAAAAAGATTATTATTGGGCCACAGTTGATGTTAAGGCTTTATATACCAGCATTAAGACATCTTTTGGTTTAGAAGCGATTAGTAAAATTTTAGGTGAAGGACCACGGACATCCTTTATTATATTGTTGCTGGAATTTGCTCTCACTCATAATTATTTTTTATGTGAACAAAAGATTTTTTTACAGACAGAAGGCACAGCAATGGGTGCAAATTTTGCCCCTACATATGCTATTCTGTTTATGTCCTATTTTGAAACTAGCTTTATGTACACTTGAATTTTTTCATAAGTCTGTTATTTTATATCGTAGGTACATTGATGATTTGATTTTCATTTGTAGAGGTAATATTTTGGAATTTGGGAAGTTTATTGACACTTTAAATGGTAATAAGTTTGGTATGGAATTTACTTTTAAAGTGAATTTGAGTGTTATACAGTTTCTTGATATTCAACTATATGTGGACATTCAGAACAAAATTCAGTTTAGACCTTTTAAGAAAGAAGCAGCAACCAATAATTTTTTACATACTAGTAGTGCACATCCGACCCACTTAATTGAGGCTCTCCCATATGGTGAGTTTAAACGTACCTTTGAACACACCTCTGAAAGTTGTTTCCTGCTAGAGGAATTTTATGATATAAAAAGTAGGCTCTTGGCTAGGGGGTATTCTGAAAACTTGATTAAAAAAAGTGAAACTAGAGTGTGGAATAAAAATGATTTTGTTAGGAGTAATGTTGTACAATTTTCTAAAAGACATGTGGATAATAGATATAACAATACGGATGAGAAAATATTTTTGTAACAAAATACTCTCCATTTTCTAACATGTTGAAGAATGTTGTGGATTTTCTGTGGCCTATAGTCTGCTGTAGTGATGAAATAGGACATTTATTTCCTAATAAAGTTACTTTTTCATATGGAAGATACCCTAATTTGAAAGAGCTTTTGAGCCTTAACTACAATACCAGAGTTATGAGTGAAAATACTGGTATGTTTAAGTGTGGGAAATGTAAGGTCTGTTCTAGGGTGAGAAATCTATCAGGTGAATTTATTAATGGTGTTAAATACACTGCAGCTGATTGATTTAATTGTAAATCCTGTGGAGTAGTTTATATTGTGGGTTGTGGATGTGCACCACCGAAATGTTATATTGGCCAAATGAAACGTCAAATTAAAATACGTATTCTGGAGCACATTGGTGATGTGAGGAATTGCAGGTTGGATAGCCCTATTTCTGAGCATTTTAACACAGTTCATAATGGTGTGTTGGATTCACTTTTTTTCTGTGTATTAGCTAAGCCAGATGTTAAGTGTTATGGTAACTTTTCTCAGAGGTTACTTAATTTGGAAAGTAGGTTTATATTAAACTTTGGCACTCTTGCACCTAGAGGTTTAAATTTGGAGATGAATCTCACTTTATAATATAATATGTTTTTATGGTAAAGTTGATGTTTCTTTAAATCTCATATATTTTTCAATTGATTATTTAATTGAAGTCATTATAAAAAGATGCTGCTGATTGTCATGAATTATTCCTGTGAAGGCTTATTTTTAGCCGAGGTACCAGAAGACAATAAATCTGTAGTTTCCTGGCTCCTGAATGTGGTTGTTCTTTTTTTGCTTGTTCGTGGTTTTTTCTGCCAATGCCCTAGATTCCCTGTTTGGTGGATGGACAGAAGAGCTCTATTCTGCTAGCTCCCTCTTGGTGGTTGCTGCCAACTCCATAGCATCAACCAGGACTCCCTTGCTACAGTGGGGTCAGTCTTTTGGAGGGATTAAGAATTTTTGTTGGGTCTTTTCGGGATAGGTTTGATGGGATCTGGCTCCTTCCAAGCTTGACGGGAAACTAAATCAATGAGTTCAGCCACCAGAGGGGGAAGGGTAACCCAAGACATAGACAGGCCAGAACCAAAATTTCAAAAAATTCTGATTCTTCTGGAGAGGGGTTTTCAGAAGACCTGCCACATTTTTGTCTGAGAATCTCTAAAATGTCTCTGAATGAGATATCATCTGGTGGTGATTTGGGTGACCCTTCTCCTTTATTAAAATTAGTATCCTCCATGAGAGACTCCATTGGGGAGTCTATGTGCCTCCCCTTGCATGTTCTCTTCCAATGGACCTCCTCTGTGGGATGTTCAGGGGAGATGTCAGAAGAGGGGGGAAGTTCTTCTACCGGAACTGATTGGACAGTTGTTGGAACTGGATGTCCCTGTGGAGTAGATCTGAGTGACTCAGACCTTGGAGTGGATGAGGGAAAAGGGGTTGGATCCAAAAAATGAGAAGGTGGTTCTTTAGAGACAGAAAAAGCCTTTTCCACTATTTCAAAGGTAGAAGGACCCAGAGAAGCCACGACCAGTTGGGCCAGTGCCGGAGCTCCCAGTGAAGGCAGATCTTGACCACTCTCAGATCCAGGCCTCAAGGATGGAACTGGATCCAAACTATCCAGGGCCAAGGGTCTGAGGGGCAGGGATGGTTCAGTCAACATCAGAGCTGATCCCGGCCCCACGAACTGGATGCTGACACTTCAGCTCTGAGACCTGTTTCAATCCAAGAGTATCAGAGCGGACCTAATCAGGGATACTGTTTGAGTCGAAGAAATCTTCTTTGGATCCAATTCCAGAGTTCGGATCCTGTGACTCCAAAACAACTGGAGAAATCAGAAAGGGAATAAAATAGTTCTGGATTTCTCAGTATGACTCACAGATCTGAAAGGAGACAGAGCTGGTAAGACCCCCAGCTATATCTGAGTTTTGAGAAACTTTCATATCATCTTATCAACATCCACTTCTGATAAGCTTCTGGAGGACCTGGAGTAAGTAGTGGACTGTAGCCTAGATTATTTTTTAGGAGTGTAGCAACAGAGATGGCAAAGTAGGTGATATAGGCTTGATTACATACCCTAGAGTAAAACATCTGTGCGATGTGCCAGGCTTTGGATCCCAGGACCCAGGATCCAAAGAAGATGCCATAGGACTGATTGATATGATGATCGGATCTGACACCTTTGGATCAGAAGGTATCAGATCCAAAGATTGGGTCTTTTGATCTAACAACGTCAGATCCAATGTTTTTCAGCTCTTTGAAGGTGGCTCTGATGAAGACCTGGGGGACTTCAGCGAGGAGTGTTTTCTGTGTTCCAATGGAGCAGATTTGGTGGTTTTGGAGGGGGGGTTGAGCCTGAGAAATAGATTTAGCAGGAAAGCCTTTCAAAACAAACTTATTGTGCTGATCAGCCACAGCATCTGGATTAAAGGTAAACCAGATAGTACAACTGGTGTCCAAGTGGATGGCTCCAAGGCAATAGATGCACTCCTTGTGGGCATCCGAATTGGGAATTTTATGCCCAGAAGAAGTACGTTTCTTAAATCCTGTCAGTTTATCCAACACTGTAACTAACAGCAAGCAGAACAAAAAGGTGAAGTTGAGCAATAAGGGAAAGTAATTTTTTTTGTTTTTTTTTTTATGTAGAAAGAAGAGTGGAAAAATGTTTAATTACCAACAGTGACAATTTAAAACAAAATACCCCGTAAAAAGGGTAAGCAGAAATACCAACTATGGTAGTAATAGACTACTATGTAGAAAATAGTAGGGACCCCTAATGCCTGCGACAGATTAAGAGGGTGGATCAAGATAAGAAGCAAAATGCAGCTAAAGAAAAACTTTTAAGGAGAAAGGAAGTTGGAATATCTCATGAAAAAACTCTTGATAAAGCACTAGAGAGGAACCTGCTTCTGTTCGCAATGGCAGCAAACGAGATCTGATGTAATGGGGATGGACTAGGCATTATGGGTAGAGGGTGGAGCTTGAGAGTTGGATCCAACATCTTGAGTATGCGGCTGAGTCAGATCCAAGGATCGGATCTGAACCCATGGGTTGAGGAACAATGAAAAGGACAACATCAGATCACCTGCTGACACATATCAAGGGTATCAGAACTTGTCAGAGATTAGATATGCATGGCTAGGTTTATAAACAGTCTATATTAGATAAGCGAATGCTTAAAAAAGCGAATGCTGATTTATCGACCCCATGTAAATGAAAGTTTACAATCCCGAACACTCGGAGAAGCAATTTTTTTCCCAGGGAAAAAATCGCTGTTCCCCAAAAAAAAAAAAAATAATAAAAATAAAAACTTCAAAACATTACATTGCCCCCCACACCCCCCTACTTAAGTATACCAACTCCGAGATCGCACTACAGTGACGAAAACAGCAAAGTAACGGAGGCGGCCAAGCGATTTCTTTCCCAGGCAAGAAATCACTTATATGCCGTTTCGCTATTTTGCTGTTTCATGCTTTCAAGTTCAATCAAGACGCATTTGAAGGATTGAGTCTTCGATTATAATAATAGGAACCCCTTATAAAGGCCCTTGTGGTTGTTAGCCTAGTACACACCTATGAACCTATACCTGAATATACAACCTGGTGGTAGGAATGGAAGTGACATTTTGATATCAGAAACAGACAATGAAGCTCCAAACTAGTGGGTCAGCCAAAACAAGAAATAGTCACTGCTTGCTGCCATCAAACAGAGTGACCTATACAAAAGCAATCAGGTGTAATAGTTACCAAGGTATGGGCATGTACTTATAGGAAAAGGAAGGGGTATATAAAGAACCAAGCAGATTCAAACACCTTGAGGGTGTTACTGTTTAGGGACTACAGTATTTATTTTTATTTATTTTATTTTACATTTGTTTATCGGGAAGGTCTGACTGGGTACAAGCCCATTTTCAGCGGAGGCCCTGGGAGAAAAGCTCCATTGGTTAGAGACAAAAGGTTACAATTTAATAACAAAGTTAACAAAGTTAACAGAAGATTCACGATCATACATTTAGTGCAGTAACATGCACAATCATTTAGTATAAAATTGTGGTTAATTATGTACAAGAATATAATATTCAGATGAGTAGATATTTACACATATAGTAGAGGAGCTGCCCATAGTATACTGTTAGGGTTTGGAAGAAGCATGAGATATCACTTGGGAAGACAGGTGGGTTAGACAGGGGTGGAGTAAGGATAGTAGGTGGGAGGAGTATATAGATATGCAGAAGTCTTGAGAGGGGGGATGGAGAAGGTGTGCTGTTGGCCAAAGTGTGGAGTAAGGAGAGTAAATACGTATGGGAGAGTTAATCTGGGCAGCTACAAGAGCAGATCCAGTTGTTTGTTAGGTGTTCTTTTAGGAGTTTTTTAAACTGGAGGACACTGTAAGTATCAGCAATATTTTGCGGAATAGAGTTCTAGATCTTGGAAATATAGTTAGAACAGAGGGGGTCTCCAGGTTTGTTGCTGCATTTAGTGACATTAAGGAGAGTATTTTGAGAGGAGTCGGAGTTGTCTACTTGTGGAGTATGGAAGAAGCATGTGTTGTAGTGCAGGAGTTTTTTTTGGTTGATATACAGTTCTATGGGCAAAGATGAGTTGATTTTAGGATAATAGATAAGGAAGTTCTAGCCATTTTAGCTGTTTTAGGGATAAGCAGTTGTGGGATCTATGTGGGGAATTAGTGGCAAATTTTGCTATTTTGTTGTAACAGGAGTTAAGTTTGGTAAGGTCAGATTTGCTTAGGTTAGTAAATCTAGGGGAGGCGTAGTGTAGTGTGGACAGGAGATGAGTTCTTGCTATGTCTTGTCGGGTTTGATTGGTGAGAAAAGGATCTTGTATGGCTGATCTGCAACATTAATACCTCAGAGGCCATATTATATCAGCTAAGTAATAACAGCAGCATGCATGCACCTAGAGTTGAGCAGTTATGCCAGAGTACATCTGCAAGTGCACACCAGCATAGCTATACTGTGCTCTCACATCAACATAAATGCACCTAAAGCTGCATGCCAGCACGAATCACCTGACACTAGTATGCATACAACTGATTTCAACACTTGAACATGTATACACCAGCAAGCCTACATGCAGGCTATGCTCCAACATCAAAAAACTTGCATCTGTCCTACATGCAAACACTGGCATGCGTGCACCTGGGTTCAACACAAACATCAGCATGTAAGTACATAGGCAGGCATGTGCACAGCAATATGCCTGTGTATGGACTACACTAACACCAACACACATACATCTGGAGTGCACTGCAACACTGACACACATGCATCTGGGCTGCATGCCAGCACCAGCATGTATGCAACTGAAATAAACAGATGCCAGCAAACACGCAACTAATCTAAAAAGTCACCAGCATACATAATGGTGTGTAAAACCCAGACGATGGCACCACTTCTAACAGACTGCTGCTGCTTAAAATACAAACTCTAGTTGTGATGCATGGGTATTAACAAATACGTGAAAATAAGTGAGCAATTCTTTAATATTTAGCTGCTTTTACCAACCATCTCAGCAACACAGAGTACAGAACAAGAGCTAACAATGAAGAACTACTTAATAGAGCTGAAAAATGGCTTGGCAATGGAGCACATATTAGCACACTAAAAATGTTTATGAATTTGTAAAATTTGGGTTATCTGGTGAGTTGATTATATGGCAATTCCATAGCAAGATGTGGTTCCTGATTCACACTAAGCAAATTGTGGGTTGTTGTGTTTGATTTAGCTTCATGTGGGTTTACTAAGTGCTGCTCACATAGCTCTATCCAAACTCAGTCAGAACTTTGGGGGCGAGAAATTTTATTTATTGGCTACTGTTTGGTAAGTCATTATTCAAGAGGAAACAAAAATGTTCTACTATGCCTGTGTAACAGTGAATACGTCACTAGGGGTTGGAAATGTGTTATAAAGTACTGCTGCTGCTGTATTATACTTGGGTCATGCATGATTTCACTTTGATTAACTTGACTTGGTGAAAGCAGTCTCCTTAAATGAAGGAAGCTTTCAGTTAACTCGCTTCTCTCTTGTCTCTGATGTCTGGCTGTCAAACAAATTATAAACAGCAAGCAATACCTACTGCATTTCTTTTCACTGATACTCTGTTGCTCTTACATGGGGGTGTACCCTCTTAACTCACAAATTCTCTCTTGTCTCTGACTTCTTCTGGCTGTCAAACAAATTATAAACAACAAGCATTTCTATTTTCTGACTTTCATTCACATTTCAGGAACTTGGAGAGCTTTATACTTTCCATTCTCAGCTAATTACAGGGTTTCAGATGTTGGAATGATTTGTGGTCCATCTTATACCTGTTTGCAGGAGACACTCAGCCTAACCCCATTCTTATTCTCCATATATCCATTTTCCCAGCTTAAGGAAAAGAAAACAAAAGAAAGCACACACACACACACACACACACACACACACACACACACACACACACACACACACACACACATACTCACACACACTTTTCTTTTGGTTACTTCCGTTTCAAAGTCCTACAGCCCAAACAGATAAATTACAGGTGTGGCTATACTGAACAGCAGTGATTTCCTTGCCCTCCATGAAACATTGTTTGGATCAATATTTTCCTAAATAATATATATATAGGTGCAATAGACTGCTAAATCTCGGAGGTTATTATTAATCCTAACTACAAGGGATGATAAAGGCCAGGAATGCCCTCTGTTGTTTTTGCCCCAAAGGCGAAGAAGTGATATGGTGTGCACTGTCAATAACGCACAAAACATGCTTGTACTGTGCCTCTGCAATACACTAAAAAGAATTACTGATGGCCTGAAAACTATGCTATCCCAGGCCCAAGATTAACTGAATAAACAAATAAATGGAACTTAAATTGTGTTTGACTCATCAAAAGTAGTCTTGAGGACAGGGTCCTGCTTGAAGAATACTGGTTCCAATACTTTTTTTAATGATCTCCATATTTTTGAAAGATAACACAGTAATGTAAGAACTTACCATAACAGTACATGTTCAGATAGATCACTGTTGCAGTAAAGATGACAGATGGGACATATCCTGACAATGACACCATACGTCCGGACAGTATGTGCTGCAAGTCCAACCTTATATCAACCTTATACCTAAGCATGAGGACTACATACTGGTACTTAAGGGAAAAACAAACAAGAAAATCCTCAGAGCTTTCTTTCACTTAGGGGGGCATTGAGGCTAGCTACAAAGAGGATGGACTCATCCTAAAGGGAAAAGGAAAAAAGAGAAATAGGAGGATGGAGGGAGGGTCTATATACTGAAATAGGGATTTATTTGAACATCTATTGTTCTTACGCAACTGTGGACCTGTTGATAGATGAGAATTACCAAAGCTTTTAGGAAGTTTGGAAGTGGGTAATAGAAACAATACTAAAACCCAGTCCTGACTTTAGAAAAGACATTAAGTTCGCAGTGCTCAGTAGAGGTGTGAATAGAAGACCAGGTAGCTGCCTCTAAAATGGATTTGGAGTTAAGCCCCTTGAAGAAAGCCTCTAAAGAACCTATAAGCTTTAACATGTCCTTGGACAGATTTGCCATAGAAAGAGTAGCAGAAAGGAAATAGAATGATAAATCCATCAGGAAATGGTCTGTTTAGATCATGGAAAACCTTACTTTTTACCCTCAAAGGAAATGAACAATTGATCAGATTTTCTAATCTGTTATGTCTTGTCCATGTAAAAATCTTTATTGCTTTTGTAAATATAACAAATTAAAAGTTCTTTCTCCCTTATTTTGTGGTCAGGAAAAAATGCAGGAAGGTGAATGGACTAATTCAAAGGCATTTCAATAACCACCTTAAGTATAAGTTCTAAGGGAAACCCAATCCTTACGGAAAACCAGAAAGGGTGAAATAGACATGAGGGTTTATAACTCCAAAACCTTTTTAGTGGAGGCTAAGACTATAAGAAGAAACATGCTCCGTGTACAGTATTTTAAGGAAACAGCAGAAGCAGGTTCAAAAGGTGATAGTCAGTTTCTCAAGAATGTAATTCAGGTCCTGGTGGAGGGAAAGATTTTCCAGGGGGTGTGCGGGGGGGCTGATATGGAAGACACCTTTTAAGAATCATTTAACTTCAAAGTGTGAAGAAAAAGGTGGATCTAAAGGTAGCCAGGCTGAAATTGTTAACAAATGTACCTTTATTAGAGGTGTATGCTATGCAACAACTGGGGAGCTCATGCACATATCTGAAGATTAAAAAGGTATCCCTGCTTGATAGAGATCCAGTTCTCTTTTCTGGCACAAAACAGAAAATCTTTTCCATTGTGAACTATAACATTTCCTTGTTGCAAATTCCTATCCATCTTTATCACCTGTAGCATGTATGCTGAATAAAGGAGCCTAAAAGGAATTTAAGGCCTATAACCCATACTGTGAGATTGAGAGTCTTCAAGTTTGGGTGAATAAGAGAGCTCTTCTATTGCACCAGTGAGTCATCCTGTGGGTTAAAGTGTAGTGACTACCCTTGCTCAAGTGGAACAGAAGGGAGAATCAATGTTATCTGGGCCAAAAGATGGTCACCAGGAGAACTTTGGAATTGCACTTCTGAATTTTCAGGAGAAACTTTAGGATAAGAAGAAAGAAAGGAAAGGCTTACAGGAATTTCACTTTCCATGGGAAGGAGAAGATGTCCATTCTCCAGGCGTCCTTGCAAGGAATCCTGGAAAAAATCCTTCTACTTCATATCAGAGGCAAAAAGATCTGTCTCTGGGGAATCTTACTGGTGGACAATGTGAAGAAAGACCTCTCTGTTCAACATCTGTTCTTGAGAATCTGCCCTTGATTTGCTCAGGTGATCTACCAAGCTGCTCTGTTCTGGAGAAAAAGACTGTGAGAAATAGCAATGTCCCAAGCAATCACTGCTAATATAAAGAGGTGGTAAGATTTTGTGTCACTCCCCCCCCCCCTATCCAAAGGAGCATCTAGAAGTTTTACTTTTCATCTTCAGGGAATGATTAGAATCTTGCCAGGAAAACCTTCTTAGCATGAATCCTGTGACAGCAGCCTTGGAAGAGGCATCTACCACACAATATGCCATATGCACACTTAATGGAATGATGGACAACCTGACAGGCAGAAGATATCGTATTCTGAAGAGAAGATTTAGTCACTGTCGG
Source organism: Protopterus annectens (assembly GCF_019279795.1). Classification (NCBI taxonomy): domain Eukaryota; kingdom Metazoa; phylum Chordata; order Ceratodontiformes; family Protopteridae; genus Protopterus; species Protopterus annectens. The sequence goes on along the minus strand of NC_056741.1, from coordinate 1,161,351,247 downwards.
GATATTAGGAATAAGTCTGGGCATGTTGTCAAAAATGGACAACAGGTAAGTGATCATATGCATATGGTAGTCAACAGCATGAAAAGACAGACCTGAAGTATAAACTTTCTTTCTATACCTGTCCATGTTCTACTGTATCTATAGTTAGGTTGGGTATTGGTAAATGGAAAAAGTTTAGAAGGTTGTCAGTCTGTAGAAATTACTACAGGATCAGATTTAGGATTTTTGTTAAGGTGGTTATCAGGTTGTTTTAAATACCGACCAGATTTTTTTGATGTCGGTGTTAAGACTCCGGAGCTATAGAAGTTTAAAGAAAGGTGTCCTCCAAACCTCCTAATACGAAGGGAAAGCAGAAGGCTTGGGAACTTCCATATGCAAAAGATTATATTATCACTTTTTAGATTCAGGGAACTGTTTTCTCTCCCAATTGAAATGTTGTACCATCTTTTGGATTGTGTTCCCAAAACAGAGCTCTTAGACAACATGTACAAAAAGTTAAATCTATCAAAAATGAAGAAGGGTCACAAAGGGGTACTTAGCTTTCTCTCACCAGGGCAACTGGATCCTTATGTACAGCTGCTAGACGAGCTATAGATGAAGTCCTGCTTCCCAGAATGGTGGCAAGAAACTTGAGGATTTTCTCATTCATACGTCCCTAAAGTGTCAAGAATACACTTCCTCATGCCTAGGTCAAAGGTCGGATGTATGGCACATGAAGAAGCTCCTGAGCTTCAGCATACTGACTGGACCTAATGTCTCCTTGGCAGGTTGTGTCCCATCTGTCAGCATTACTGCAGCAGTGATCTAATGACGAACATCTTAAATTTACTCCAGTTGACTACTGACAGACTGCTAAGATCATATTCAGTCTTAACAAGCAGTTCTCCTCAGTGTAATCAGTAACCAATCCTATCATCTTTCACAAGTATGGATGCATTCTATTTGTTTCTTAACCAGCTAAGACTTTCCCTCAGACCAACTAGTTGTGAGTGCCTCTTTTCAAGGGTGATCCAGGAGCAGTGGGATAGTTAAATGATCTGTGCAGTGTTGCTGAGTATAGAAAACTGAGAAAAAGCAAACACAGCCTTTCTTTAATTTATTAGGGTAGTTACTAAGCATGATGTCCTACTGAGTTACTATCCCTTGAATAGAAAAGACCTGGAGGTGAATTAGCAGTCTACAGGAAAAAATACAGTATAATGTTACAAAGGTAACCTGGAATATGTACACAAATGGAACAAAAAGGAACCACATATATAAAACATTATACAATACAATTTATGTGCATTACTGATCATTATAACATATGTGTAAGCAATTAAAGTTAGCATTTGTAGAGTAATTGTTTATATTCAAGAATTATATCAGCACAGGAAGCCACTGGTATATAGTGCATGCCTGGACAGAAAAGTATGGTCTGAACTGTAGCTGGTTGCTGTGTGGAGGGCAGGAAGGGAGAGCAAAGACTACATAAGACATTAGGCATATGGCTTGCAAGTGGAGAGCTGCTGAGCTGTGAGGGTCAAGGTATGCAGTAAAACCATTACTGTCAGCAAAGTTCAGGAGAGTATTGATAGTGTTCTGGGGGTAAGAGGGAAAGAATAAGGTGGCAATCAACCTCTGAGGTCTGGAGAAAGCTCACACAAATGAATGGTAGTGTCCTACGGTTAGGAATTACTTTGTCATCAGTTAATGTAGTCGTAGTAGTGGGTAGGATAGAAGAAAGGACAGGAGGAAGAGTAGAAAAGGTAGATGGGGGTATATAGGGGTGGATAGTTACTAACAAAACAGTGAAATACATTGGTCTAAGTGGGTTACTAAAGAAAGAGTGAAGACAGCAGGATAGTTGCTTAATAGAGGAAGAATAGAAGAGAGTGTGAGGGACTGTGGCTTTCACAGTATTTGTGTGAGGGTGAGGTTATCAGAAATGAAAGAAAGAAAGGTCACTGTTTGCAAGACATATGGTTTGGAACTTGCTTTTGAGTGAGTAGGCCATGGCTTTGGATAATTCTCATGGGAGATGTGGCAAAACTGTCTGATGTGACACTAAAGTCTCTGTCACCAGGCATTACCAGAGTTCTGACATGCTACAAATGTCTGCATCAAATGGGAAATGGTGGATGGGAGAGTTGAAGCTATTTAGAATTCCTGATGTGGCCATATAGCCTGGTCTGAAGCCCACAGGTGGGTATAAGCTGCAGGTATGCAAAATACTGCTGCAAAGCTTGATCAGTGATACTGTCTACTCTCAGTAACCTTATGGCAAAAGCTGGGGCAGATGAAGCTCATTAGGAGCTCATAGTCTTAACCCTCTGCTATACTGCCACATGTCTGTATCTGATCACTAGCAGGAGCTTTACAATAAATGATGAGAAAATCATCAGTCCAGGAACTGAACAGTTTGGGCTGGAGACTTGCTATATACTCCTGGCAATATGGGTGAAATGACAAAAATGCAAAGGACATCCTTATTGGTATGCAGGGCAAACAGACTACTTTTCTAAGAAAGTGTTAAGAGTACCATAAGTGAATGTAAGGAGTTCAGATGAGGGAAAGAGATTTAGCATGGAAAATTTGGAAGAAGACATTTTAATAAGCAAGAGCACCTGTGAAATCAGGACCAGGACACAAGACTGGCTGTCTACAGAAGCAGCTGGTGGGACATCTTTTCAACAAGCACTACTGCTGCAACAAGCCAACAAGCCATGAGGGAAGTATCTATAACTGGAGGTCCTGCTATGCCTGCTTCTGTGAAAAAATATTGTAACTCAAGAACTGCTACAGCTTATGTATATACCAGCACAATTGTTTGCTACATAACCTCTGAGACTATCACCCCATCATACAAGAAGCTCATGATAGCAATCAGAAGATCACAAATACTGTTTTAATTCAGGCCTGTGGGCAGGATGCAGTTATTGACACTTCCTCCTCCAATATTTAAGGAGGAATTGGCTATTTATATAAACTATATATATATATTTATATATACTGAAAGCACTATGAAACTGTTGCATGGAATTATTTTTGTTATTAATATTCCTGAGACCTCACTCCTCTCTTTCACTTCTTCATTAGCTGAAGACTCCTATATTTGTTTGTCTTTCGGCTTTTTCCTGGTAAGGGGTCGCCACAGTGGAACTCCAGTCTGCTAATGATTGGCAGTAGATTTTAACAAAATGCCAAGGTGCTAGCTCGACACCCAACCTTCAACGAAGGCATGCCCATTTACGCACGCATGTCTTTTGAAGGCTACCCAACCATGGGGAGGACATGCAGACTCCACACAGAGGGCACTCCCAAGCCCAGCCGAGAATCGAACAGGAGAACCTCTTGCTGTGAGGTAACAATGCTACCGCTGTACCACAGCGGCATCTATGTGACTGAAAAATGTAGACCAAATTCTGTTTCCCCTATTTTGTTACAGCTCCTGCAGAGGATACCGGTGGTATGCTTGTATGAACAAATTCGTAGCTGTGGTCTGTTGGCATAACAATGTGGCTTTAGTGCTGCATAGCGTGTCAACACAGCCCTTACTGTTATTCCAGTACCTTCCTTCAAAACAAGTATCAAGGGCTACTTGTGGCTGTGATTCGTGGATACAGCAAACTTGGAACAAATCTGTGTTTCACATACTCATACTGAATTGACAGACTGCATTACCTTTCTCATATGACATCCTACACAGCTACTCAAGACAACTCTATTGTTCTGCTGTGGAGCAATTAATATTATTGCCTAATGAATGTGCCAAACGGTGTACCCCAAGAACCTGCACCAGAAAAACAACTGCTCACAGTCTCTGTAAATGTCAAACCTTCATGGTGTCCTGCTTATAGACAGCATTATTCTCTTTACAAGAAGTATGAACCATAAGCATTGTGGACCATGTTCATGAGAGATCTCTAAATTTGCCCATTGGGCTCCAGAGCTCTCAAGTGTTCCAGTTTAGCCAATATATCTAAATTTAAAGGGCCAAGTGGGAAGCACTGTCTCAGCATCCGGATTTGCAACCTGACAGTCCCAGTTCTGTGACTAGTCCGCTGCCAACAAGCCATACTTGAAGACTGACAGTACAGGCAACAAGATGCATGTCAGCAAAGTTTTCCCACCTCCACAGGGACATGTTTTCACCTCTTGTCCAGCTCATCCTGTTCCTGCCACTCTTTTTTTGGCAGTTTGCTTAGTTTGAAGTATGATTGATTAGGGACAGGGTATTGAATTAGCCAGCAGCTAATAGTGGCACAGCCTAACTGATCATATCATGTATATGTGTATCAGTTAGAAGGCCGACGACATGCCAACATCTATTAATTGGCTGTATAATTTTTAAAATGTTTGTGGTGCACAGGTGCATCTTGAATTCACATCAGCTGAAGTGTGGAATGAGGTTAATGCCCTTATCATTATACTATCTGTAGATTACATATTGGGGATCTAAAAACTAAAATTTAAACTTATGATAATGTTAGAACTTAAAAGTATTCAACTTTTGAGGGAAAACTCAATTTGCTTGGACAGTTTTTTGGCATACTTTGACTATTAGTTGTAATGGCAAGTGAACAGATCGAATATTAAAATGCAGTTGTCTTGTTGTAGCTTCTATGTTTTACAAATGACTGCTATGCAATTCACTATATGACTGCATGGTATACATTTTTAAGAATATACGTAGCTGGGACCAGAAATGTACAGTGCAAGCTATGTGAGGTTGTTTCACAGCTGCTGATGAAAATTTTCTGTATTAATTGGTGAAAAAGTTTAGTTTGCCCTGGTCCTGTTCAGGCACTCCAACAAAAAGACTGGTCACCATAACACTTATTTTTATCAGCAGCAAAGCTCCTTACAAATTTCAGCTCCTCCCCTATCTCATTCCTACCTGCTCTGAACAGATACTCTAGATCTCATTGCCGCCATTGCAGTTCTGAAATCTCCTGAGGAAAATTTAGTGATTATCTTCTCACAGATACGTGATTTTGACTTTTTATTTTGCTTCTTAGAGTTAGCATTATTAGCTGTATTTTTGTTTAATCGTAACTTATTCTGTCTGTTAAATGACTCTTCCCCTCTTATTCACCCCCTTATCCCTCTTTACTTTGTGATTTGTGGTTCTGGTAAAGACATTGGTTTTCAACTACTGTGGTCAACTGGCTGTGGTGCTTACACATTGTTCAGTACTTATGTTGTAGCATGTGCATTCTTCAGGAATAGTCACGGACACAGACACCAAACATGATTTAAAAAAAAAATGCAAAAAATGTTGACATAAAATCCCCTCACAGGACCCACAGGAGATATGTGTGGTGTCTTTGGGAGTTGTACATGTACAAAGCAACTGTGCAATTTGTAAGAATTTTATCTGAAGAACTCGGATAGAAAAAAAATGAGTTGGCTTTGAAGGTAGTGTTACCTACCAAGTTGAGATTGATGAATTAATCCTCTATGGAAGCCTTGGATAGGTTTTCTGCCAAAGTATCTACATTAGTAAAGAGAAAGGATAAGCAGTGGTTAGAGAACTCTGACATAGCTGTGGTAGGTGTACTAGAGAAGCTGTCACCTGCAAAAGTGCCCAGAAGTACTACTCCTCCTAAAACAATGGTTTTCTTCTGTGACTACTTCAGTCAGATTTTTACCTCCCTTGACAGGAGGCATCAGAAACCATGGACTCAGTGCTGAAATGAAGGGCTGGGAGTTGTTCTTCTGAGAAGGAACTATCAGTATTCCCCTCTTCTTGACCAGCCTTTGTATCTTCACTTAAGTCCTATAAGTCCCTTCAGAGCCCTACCCCCATCAACTGAGAGTAGATGATGTCTGTCTTTATGAAGGGTCAGCTTCAATATGGTGTCATATTGGTTTCTTCATTCCTTTCCCTCCTTTCCTTCTCAAGCCCTTCATTTCTTCAGTGACAGTAATGGAATCAACACCATTGCACATAGCTACTCCTTCGGCATTGGAGGATGCTCCTTTGTCCATGCTGTGGCTGTCAGGATCACTGAGTGTTTTGGCACTGATCATGGCATTGGCATTGCGGCCCACTAGGGCCAAAGATTTTGATATTGACTGCTTGGTATTCTGTGTATTGAGGCTGTGTATCCCATGGAATATCCCTCTTGTTGGGAGCAGAGATGATTGTGGAATCCACAAGAGGGCCTTTACTGCAGTGCTGTCACTGGGGTTCTCAGGCTTTCCAAATCTTGGTTCAGTGACATCAGATTCTTTCCAAGTTTTATTACACATCATATCTAGTAGCTTATCTGATATAAACCCCTCACTAGTAAGATCTGATCATAAACTGATCAAAGCTGACTTTGAGCTCCTTAAGTCGGAAATGATATCCTTTAAGCCTACTGGGTCAATGGAAACCACATCCCAAAATGCTGAATCCTTCACCTATGGACATCTCCAGGAATGCATGGATCAGGCAATCCCAACTAAAACCAAGACCCTTAAACAAACTGTACAACAAAGAAGGAAGCTGCTGCAGGACAGAGCCAAATCCCACAAGGGCACAAGTAAAAACTTATGCTCTGAGCTGGTATAGGTTCAGTGCAAATTCTGAATGTAACCTACCTGTCATCACAGACACACAGGTGAAATCAGCACAAAACACAGCATCTATGGGAGAACTCAAGATGAACTAAACCCGCCCCTAGAACTCTATTCAATCTTAGCCTCACTACAGGTTATGTACCTGAACACTGCTATGGAAAGGATCATCATGGAACTCATAAATGGCGACATTGGTGATCTGCAGATTTGTAAAAGGCAGATCCTGCCTCTTAAACCTGGTTGACTTCTTTGAGACAGTCACTAGTGCCATCGATGAGGGCAAGGCTGTCCACACTGCCTATTTGGACTTGGCTAAGGCCTTTGACACAATACCACACTCTGGCATCATCGACAAGCTCAGCAGCCTAAATGTAAATCCATATGTCACAAGATGGGTAGCAAATTGGCTAAAACAGAACCCATAAGGTTAAAATTGCTGGAGCCATGTCAGACTCAAAACCCCACAGGGCTCAGTCTTGGCATTTATTTTTCAGATGTGAAAGCAAACATGGAAGGATTATGGCTGACAAAGTTTGCAGATGACTGCAAACTGATTCACCTGCTGACACACACATCCTACAGAAAGGTCTCACTGAAACGGACAACTGGTGCCGGAATCATGGCCTCAAACTTAACGCCAAAAATGTATAGTCATCCCCTTTGGGAAAAACAAAGTACCCACAAACTATCCCACTGAATACAGAAGATGTGATCAGAGACCTGGGGACTCTCTCCTTTGACAACCATGTTGCCAAAGTGGTCAGAAAGACTTTCTACCTAGCCCATCTCATCATGAAGGGATTCTCATCCAGATCAAAGGAGGTCATTGTACCTCTGTATTCCTCCCTCATCAGGCCCATGATCGAATATAATGCTCCATTTGGGATGTATCTCACCCGGCACATGCAGCAACTGGAAAGACCCCAGAAGTACCTCACCAAGAGGATCATAGGTCTAAAACATGTGCCTTATCCAGCTAGATTAAAGAAACTCCAGCTCTATTCAGTAGCATACCGCCTGCTCAGAGGTGATTTGTGCCTAACATACAGGGCCATGTCCAAACAGGAATTGATGGACATGCTCCATCTCAAAAATCCAAATCCACCAGAACCAAGATTTCAACCTCTGCACAAATATGAATAGGACATGCTGGAGGGATAGATTCATAACACAGAGGTTACCCATACTCTGGAACAAAATCCCAGTTCACGTGAGACAGAGCCCTTCATTGGCACTGTTCAAGAAAAATCTCGATGCATGGATGGGAGATGCCCAGGAGTGACCTCAGTGTCACTACTAGACAGAGGTATAGTTTACTAAATAATGGGGTTCCACATGTGTCACTACTAGAACATCACTGTTGGCTAGGCTTGTAAATGCCCCCGGGCAGATAGCCTAGTACACTACTATGAAACTATGAAACTATGAAACTATGGTGCCGAATTTGACCTGATGATATCAGGGATTCTATCTGTGTCAACGGATTTGGAGTTCAGCTCTTTGGTGCTGAAACAGTCTTAGAAAACTTTGGCTCTGGAATGATCAGTGCCATCAGCATCTGATTTTGGCACAGCTATGACTGTCTCACTACCCATGCAATTGGTGCAGATTATTTTGGGCCTAGAGGTCTACATCAACATTTCAATGTAAGGGAAACCACTGCAGGGTTCTTTATAGGGACTGGTACAGTATGTGGTGATTCTGCCCCATGACAAAATTGAGGCAGGGACCTTTGACCATAGTTCATCAATGCCCCCTAGGGACAAAGGACTTTAGGAGATATGGCATGACTTCTCCCCAAGAGAGCACAGATGACCCTATTCCAAGTTTTTAGAAGAAGAGACAATGCAAAAGGAAGCACCTAGATTCCCCTTCAGAGTCTCCCTCCCTCCCTACATACAGATTTTAGATGAAGGGGAAATTCTCACAAATCCCATCTATAGGACACAACCTTTGGCAAAATACTGGGAAAAGATGAAACAGAGCGGATAATGGCCTGTTGACTCTATGCCCTCAGAGGAAGAAATCATGTAGGGGTCCTACACGTCCTCTCCCACAGCGGCTTGTGTAGCACCACCCCAGATAAGCTACTAGATATGATGTGTAATAAAACTTGGAAAGAATCTGATGTCACTGAACCAAGATTTGGAAAGCCTGATACAGTGCTTCGGAACCCCAGTGACAGCACTGCAGTAAAGGCCCTCTTGTGGATTCCACAATCATCTCTGCTCCCAACAAGAGGGATATTCCATGGGATACACATCCTCAATACACAGAATTTAGGATGATGGACAGGCCTAGGAAGTGCATATATGCATCAGGGACATTCTTGATCAGAGTTTTGTACTATATGGAACACATGATTAGGTTTCAAAGAGAACTGGAAGGAAAAGCTGTGGATTGTCTGAACAACTGTATGTGGGTGATCTAAAACCCTAATTTGAAACCCAGATGGTGACTATATCTTCTATATCTTCATTCACTATGCATCTGATTCATAGTGCTACAGATGGTGCAGTTTGAGCAACAGACTCAGGCCAAACCATAGGGAGACGGGCCTGGCTCTGTCTAACAGATTTTGCTGATCACTTTAAAGCAACATTCATCAATGTTCCTTTCGATGGGTTCTCTTTGTTAGTGCACAGAAGTTGAAAGAAAGAAAGATTGCTGCAGTGTGAGCAGGATGGCAAGATACTCTCAGCTGTTGGGATCAAGTTTTTGGTACCTCAAAGATCTTCTCAAAGAAATACAAAATGTGCCAAGAACTTATGCTGTCACAGATCTACGCAGTTCCAGGGTAGACAGCAATATGACAAATGTTCCCAAGGCACAGGAGAATTCCAGTCTAGTCACTGTCCCAGAGGCAGAGGTGGTTTGTATCATCAGGGCTATAGAGGATTTTTTTGAGAGTCCCAACAATATGAGTTCTGAACAGCTACTTGATCGTCACAGTCTGGAGACAATCAGAGGACATTGTTCCTTTCACCTTATTGCATGGTTGGCCATTATGCCAGACAGCAGGATAAGGAACATCACCATCCAAAAGTTGTTATATTCCCTTTTTACAGATTCTTAAGAGTCTGCTTTCTGACCCTTCAACAGTAACACCTAGTCAAATTGTAAGAAGTCTTGCAGTTAAAATATGGGTATATTCTTAAGGAATCACTTACATATATCCCATTGGCCTCCATTACAGGAAGCTTAAGTGATTATTCAGTGAAGATCCTAGCTTGACTGGGTCTTTTTTGCAGTTTTTACTGAAAAAAGAAGTTATGTACTCACCATAACATTCCATCTGAGTAGGTAACTTCATTTGTCAGCAACCTGTGGAGTATCGGATCCGACCTGGATCCGAGCCGGCAGCTTTCCAAGCTAAAGATCCGAGCTCTCAGCTCCTCCCCTTACCCATAATATCCCGCTACCTGCCTCCAGTCCTCAGATCAAGTTTGCCAATTTATCAACCAACAACAGTCAAACATACTCGAAAGAGAAACGCTAACCTGATGCGTAACATCAGGAAAACATTCCGTTATGAACATGACCACGAAACAGGCTAGGGGGAAGGAGGGGGGGGGGGTTGGTTGCTGACAAATGAAGTTAGCTACTCAGATGGAATGTTATGGTGAGTACATAACTTCTTTATCTGAAGTAGTTAACTTCATTTGATCAGCAACCTGTGGGACAGAGTCCCCAGCTACCAAAAACCTGGGAGGTCCTCAAGGAAGGATATTCCGGAGCACTGCGGATCCAAAGGCTGCCCTACTTCTGGATATCAGATCCAGCTTGTAATGAGAAATGAAGGTATGAGAAGAGGCCCAAGTAGCCGCTGAACAGATGTCATCTAAGGGAACTCTTGACCAAAATGCTGCAAAGTTAGCCATAGAACGGGTAGAGTGAGCATGAACCCCCAAGGGTTCTGGTCAACCGGAAGCTGTATACGCATGTAAGATGCAGTGGGATATCCATCTAGCTAAGGTAACTTTCATAACTGGCTTGCCTAAGGACGGCTTAGTGAAAGACACGAAAAGCTGCTCCGATTTGCGAGAAGCAGCTGTCCTGTGCAAGTAAAATCGCAATTGTCTATGCACATCCAACAAGTGCAGTCTGTATTCCCCTTTGTTTTGAAAGTTGGGGAAGAAAACAGGCAAACTGATGGTTTGATTGATATTGGCCTCGGAGGCCACTTTAGGCAAGAATGAAGGATTAGTCCTGAAAGATACTCTGATCTTATGGAAGACCAGGTACGGGGGGTTTGTACAAAGGGCTTGAAGTTCAGATACCCTTCTAGCTGAAGTAATTGCAATCAAGAAGGCAGTTTTCCAAGATAAGAATTTTAAGTCAACAGAAGCTGCAAGTTCAAAGGGTGGACCAGTTAGAGCCTGAAGAACTAAAGTTAAGTCCCATGGGGGAACCACATTCCTGACCGGAGGTCTTAACAGAAAGGTGCCTTTCAAGAAGATCTTGCATATCTTACAGGAAGCTAAGGGTCCAAGGTTGTCCCCGATGTGGAAATGAGAAATGGCAGCCATCTGAACCTTCACAGTAGAAGAACTGGCCCCTTGATGGAAAATGTGGGACAGAAATTCAAGAATTGCTGGAATGGGAGCCGTAAAAGGGTTCAAATCCCTATGTTTGGCCCAGATGGAAAAACGCTTCCATTTACTCTTGTAGATCTTCCTAGTAGAGGGTTTATGTGCCGCTACCAGAATAGACTTCACGGAAGACGAGATACCGGGAGTCCTAGCCACTAGTGGAACTGGATCAACTAAGCCGTGAGCTTGAGGTCGTCCAGGTTCGGAGTTTGCAATCCCAAAGGATGAGAAATCAGATCCAGAATGGGATCTAAGACCCAAGGAGGAGCTATGATGTGAGACCGCAGATACAGGAACCAGATCTAACGAGGCTAGAATGGGGCTATGAGGATTATTTTGCTCCCCAACCAATGAGCTTTCTGCAGAAATTTCGTCATTAGCGGAAGAGGAGGATAAGCCTAAAGAAGATCGGGTGGCCAAGCATGAACCAGAGCGTGTCTGGGACTCTCCCCCGGTGGGGGAATTAGAGCGAAAAATTTGCTGCATTTTGCGTTTGAAGGAGACACGAAGAGATCGCAGCAAGGCTGATCCCATCTGAGGAAGATCTGTTTCACTACTAAGGGGTTTAGAGACCACTCATAAGGTGTGAGGATAGAACGACTCAGATTGTCCGCTAGAATGTTGGACCGACCCGGAATGTGTGTTGCTATCATAAAACGGTTGGTGGAAATCGCCCATTCCCAAATTCTCATAGCCTCTCGACAAAGAGGGTAAGACCTGGTTCCTCCTTGTTTGTTGATGTACCAGACTACCGCCATGTTGTCTGTCTGAATTGCAATAGTTCCCGGAGGAAGAAGGTCCTGACGGGCTTGCGACGCTAAAAGCACCGCCCTCATCTCCAGAACACTGATATGCAGAAGGGTCTCTGCAGTGGTCCACTTGCCTTGGACGGTTCTGCCCATGCAATGCCCCCCCCACTCGAGGCGAGAAGCGTTCATGGTCAGCGTAATTTGGGGTTGAGGCATCACGAACGGTCTCCCTTCCCGAAGCTCCCGGGAATGAAGCCACGAAAGAAGGGAGTTCCTGCAAACACTGCTCAGGGGAATCGGTAAATCCAATGGGTGTAGGAGGAGGGACCATTGGACCTGAAGGGTCCATTGAAGGACTCTCATGTGCAGTCAGGCAAGAGGTGAAAGGCTGATGGCTGCCACCATGGATCCTAGGGCTCTCAGGACTAATTCTGCGGGTGGGGCTGGGGACTGTAGAAGTGCTATTACAAGGAGTGACAAGGTGCGTAACCTGTCCACTGTCAAAAAGGCATTGGACTGAAGTGTGTTTATCCTGGCCCCTATGAAATCCAGAACCTGAACAGGATGAAGAGACGACTTCCTGAAATTTATGGTAATGCCTAGGTGATGGGCCAAGAGTAAAGAATAATCCCCAGCAGAACAGAGTAGATGCCTGGTGGGGGTGGTGAGGAGCCAGTTCTCTAGGTACGGAAAGACCTGAATTCCCTGAATTCTCAGGTGGGCTGCCACAACTGCCATAACCTTGGTGAACATCTTGGGGGTTGTGGTGAGGCCGAAAGGAAGAACCCTGAACTGATAATGACTGGCCCCTAGCCGAAAGTGAAGAAACCTCCTGGATCATCTGTCCGTAAGAATGTGGTACTACTCATCCTTGATGTCTATGGAGCACATCCAGTCGTTCTCCTGCAGAAGGGGAAGAATAGATTGTAGAGTGACCACCTGGAACTTCTCTTTGGCAATGAACAGGTTCAAAGCTAACAGGTCGAGAACTGGCCTTAAGTCCCCCATCTTTTTTGGCACCAAAAAGAACCTGGAGTAATTGCCCAACCCGGACTGCTCTGGGAGGACGTGCTGGATGGCCCTTTTTTCTAGTAATTTCTTTATTTCTGAAGCTGCAGCCTCCCTCTGATTGTGGGACATCGGCGAGGAGCTTCCCTAGCGGGGGAAGATTCATGAAGGGGATTGAGTAACCTCTGGATATTATTCGGAGCACCCAGCGATCTGTAGTAATGGACTCCCAACTTGCTAGATACTCCGAAAAATGCCCCCCGACTGCCTCCAGAGAGGGACAGTCGGGCAACCCCTCAGGGCTGCTGCGCGGGTCGGTCAGAGAAGGGTTCTCTCGACCCAAAATTCATCAGCCCCCCTCTGCCTCTGGGCCGGCGTCCACCTTGTCCTCCCCTGCCTCTGAAGGACGAAGGGTCCGGAGCAAGATGGGACTGCTGAGACTTCCAGAACCACATCTTCTTTTGTCCTCTCTGGTTCCTTGAGAAGGACCTTTGAGGAGCAGAGAAGCGGATTCTGATGGCGGACAGCGTCTTCCCGTCTTTCTCGCTCTGGAGTAGCATGCCACGGACAGTTTTGCTGAATAGAGTAGAACCGTCAAAGGGAGCGTTCGCGAAGGACGCCTTGAAGGGTTCCGCAAATACGCAAAGATGGAGCCAGGCATGGCGCTGCAAGGCGACCCCTGCTCCGCTGGCTCTAGCCGCCCCCTCCGTGGCATGGGAGAGAAGCCGCATATAAGTGTTAGATATTGACTTTAGAGTGGCCATGCAAGCCGAGAAGGTTCATTTGCCCTCAGCCGCCATGGACTCTGGGGGAGACCCAGCGTACTCTTTTATCAGATCCCGCTGAAGTCTAATGACGTGTGCCAAATAATTCAGCGCCCTTATAGAAAAGGTGGCTAAAGCAAATATCCGCTTTCCAATGCGGTCCATCGTCCGAGACTCCTTATCAGGAGGATGGACTGAGTAACTTTCTTGTGCCAGTTCCTTCTTGGTGGCAGCCGGCACCACCATGGCATCTACCGGGGAACCTTTATTCCATGCTGGATTGTCAGAAGGGCGACTAAGGATTTTATCCGGTCTCCTAGGGATTGGCCCCACAGTGTCTGGCTCCTTCCAAGCCCTGGTAGTAATCAAGTCTACCAGGGGGTCGGCCGGGGGGGGGGGCACCCAAGAGGTAGACGAGCCTGTGTCAAATGCCTCCAGAAACACAGACTCATCCGAGGAAGGTTTCTGGGCTGACCACACCCCTTTTATGCGCAGCATCTCCATAATGTCTCCAAAGAAGACGTCCTCTGGGGGTGACCTGGGGGAATCTTCCCCTTCTTTTAAGTCCGTGTCCTCCGTGAGGGACTCGGGGGAGTCCAAGTGCCTCCTCTTACACTTTTGTTTGTGAAGGACCTCCTCGGCGGGACTGTCTGAGGAGGGCTCACCAACGGGGTCATGTTCCTCTATGGGAACTAACTGTGGCACAGACGCAGGCTGTCCCTGGGGCCGAACGATGGAAGACAGGTCCATATACGAGGGAGTGAAGGGTGGATCCGTAGCACGGACTGGGGACTTCGAACTCCTCGACAGCACCCTCTCCACCACGTCGAATGCCGAAGGTGAACCACTCTCCCCTGGCTCCAAGAGTAGTCCCCTCGGCTCCGATGTGAGGACCGGTGCCGGAGCCAACGCGATCGGACCCGAAAGGGAAGTGTGCTCCAACGGCAATGGAGCTGAAGACACGCTCACCCCTGTGGATCCGAAGCTTGGCTCTCGGCCCCGAAAGCTCAGTTCCAAAAGATGACCCGATAAACTCGAGGGTAAGGCCGGCGTCGAAGTAGCAACTACTATCGGCTTCGACTCCCCGGCTCCGAGATGACTCAGATCCGACGGCTCCGAAACCCGATAGTGGATCGGAGAAGGAGCAATGGGTGCAAAGAAAGGGGCCGAGCTCGCCACCGGAGGGGGAGGGCAGGAGCACTCCCATCTGCATCTGGGCCTGCAGGAATCAATGCATCATCCGGTCCATATCTGCGTCGGACAGACTCCTGGTAGACCAAGAAGAAGTCGTCAAGGCAGGCCGGGAAGGCCGCCTAGACGACCTCGAAGGTGACAAGGACTCCTCCTCCAGCTCCGGAGAGAAGCGTGGGGAATGGAGCTGAGAGGAGGAAGACCTGGAAACCCTCATGGGGGAACAAATCAATTTAGCCGGCAGAGCCGAAGGGGCTGATTCGGCCCGCCGCTTATGACTCTTGTGCCTATCTCTCTCCTTTTTCTTCTCTCTATGCCTCTTCTCTTTCTTAGAAGAGTCCCCCTCTCCCTGGGAAACAGGGGGAGGTTGAGTCCCAGCCAGAGGAGGGGGAACTGAAGGCTAGACAGTCACAGCCGCAACTGGCGCCACTGAGGGAGAGGAGGAAGAAGAATCCGGGGGTAAGAGTCCCACCAGGATTAGCTTGTTCCTCCTGTCCCTCAGAGACCAGGGGTTGAAGGCCGCACAAATCTGGCAGCTCGATGTTAAGTGGGCTACCCCCAGGCAGAGAACGCACTGAGTATGGCCATCCGCTGGGGACAGCTTATGACCACACTCAGCACATTTTGAAAAAATGTCCTTAGGGCCCTCGGCCATCACACTCAAGCGCACACTCTAACACACACAGTAAGGGGAAGGGAAAACACTAATTTACCACTAAAAGTAATTAAAAAATTATTTAACTTAACTACGGGTCTACTACACACTCTCACACACAAAAATCGCTATAATTTTAGCAAAATATCTCCTAAATTCCTCTCACCTAAAACGCTAAGAGCTCGTCTGTGGCAAATGAGATCTGAGGACTGGAGGGAGTTAGCAGGGTATTATGGGTAAGGGGGAGGAGCTAAGAGCTTGGATCTTTAGCTTGGAAAGCTGCCGGCTCGGATCCAGGTCGGATCCGATACCCACAGGTTGCTGATCAAATGAAGTTAACTACTTCAGATCAGGAAGTTTAAGTGATTACTTGGTGAAGACCTGAGCTTGGCTGGGTCTTTCTTGCAGTTTTTACTGAATGGTTTATCTGTGAGACCTTTTTACCCTTTACTTTCAGTATTATTTGGTATTATTTTGCAGGCACGTTAATGTTTATGGACATCAGGTTTGGTTGACACTCTGTGCTTCTAAGGTACAGCAAAACAATCCACTTGTGCTATACTTAAGTGATCAGAAAAAAGACGAAACATGGCATGTCTATAGCTAGTGGATCCAGGTCGGATCCGATACCCACAGGTTGCTGATCAAATGAAGTTAACTACTTCAGATCAGGAAGTTTAAGTGATTACTTGGTGAAGACCTGAGCTTGGCTGGGTCTTTCTTGCAGTTTTTACTGAATGGTTTATCTGTGAGACCTTTTTACCCTTTACTTTCAGTATTATTTGGTATATTTTGCAGGCACGTTAATGTTTATGGACATCAGGTTTGGTTGACACTCTGTGCTTCTAAGGTACAGCAAAACAATCCACTTGTGCTATACTTAAGTGATCAGAAAAAAGACGAAACATGGCATGTCTATAGCTAGTGGATCCAGGTCGGATCCGATACCCACAGGTTGCTGATCAAATGAAGTTAACTACTTCAGATCAGGAAGTTTAAGTGATTACTTGGTGAAGACCTGAGCTTGGCTGGGTCTTTCTTGCAGTTTTTACTGAATGGTTTATCTGTGAGACCTTTTTACCCTTTACTTTCAGTATTATTTGGTATATTTTGCAGGCACATTAATGTTTATGGACATCAGGTTTGGTTGACACTCTGTGCTTCTAAGGTACAGCAAAACAATCCACTTGTGCTATACTTAAGTGATCAGAAAAAAGACGAAACATGGCATGTCTATAGCTAGTGGATCCAGGTCGGATCCGATACCCACAGGTTGCTGATCAAATGAAGTTAACTACTTCAGATCAGGAAGTTTAAGTGATTACTTGGTGAAGACCTGAGCTTGGCTGGGTCTTTCTTGCAGTTTTTACTGAATGGTTTATCTGTGAGACCTTTTTACCCTTTACTTTCAGTATTATTTGGTATATTTTGCAGGCACGTTAATGTTTATGGACATCAGGTTTGGTTGACACTCTGTGCTTCTAAAGTACAGCAAAACAATCCACTTGTGCTATACTTAAGTGATCAGAAAAAAGACGAAACATGGCATGTCTATAGCTAGTGGGGTTTGGTTTTATTGGTTTGAATATACCCATAAATACTTAAAGGTCATGGGGATTCAGAAGCTTTACAGCTTAAACACAGGTATGTCCTTAAGGGGTAGTTTGCATACATCACATGGGCCTCCACTACAGGAGGTTTAAGGTATCACAGAGTGAAGATCCTAACTAGACTTTCTTGCAGTTTTTACTAAATGGTTCATCTGTGTCACCTTTTTACCCTTTGGCTTGCTTATCTGTTTTTTTTTTTATTTTATTTTAGATTATTAACAGTGAACTCCCATTTTACTAAATATTTTGAAAATTTTGCTAAATATTTACAGATGGATATACAAGTAGACTAGTGCTAGACAGCAATGGATACAGTAAATTACCATACTCATGCTATGGGATGGCTTAAAAGGTACACTCATTGGGAGTACTGTAAGTTAAGGATATAGCGTTATAATGTCAAAAAAAGAAGTTATGTTCTCACCATAACGTTCCATGTGAATTGTTCATCTTGCCTTTGTTCTTACACACGGGTTCGGAGCCGATCTTCGGCTCCGAGTCGGCCATATCACCAGCTCAGCATCTTCGAGAAAGCTCGAAGCACAGTTCTATCCTATGATCCTCCTGTGCTAACCCTCAGATCTAGTTTGCTATCACCAGAAGAATCCCAGTAGTTACTGCGCCTTAAGCGCCTAGAAAAAACGCAAGCACACTGTCTGAAACTTTGTCATCAACAGAAGAGAAAAGATGCCATCCCTGATGTACACTAGGAAGCTCAAGAATAACAATATCTAAAGAAGACTGAACCCGAATGCAGTCTTACCCGTTCTTCGAGAACGCAGGACGGGGATGGAGGGGGGGAATGTAAGAACAAAGGCGAGATGAACAATTCACATGGAACGTTATGGTAAGAACATAACTTCTTTATGTGAAATTGTTCAATCTCGCCGTTTGTTCTTACACACGGGTAGCGTCCCTAGCTCCTTTATCCTGGGTGGCTCACAGGAGAACATTCCTGAGAACAGTGGAACCAAACGTCGCCCTGTCTCTGGAGTTTTTGTCTAATTTGTAATGAGCGATGAAAGTATGTGGTTTCGCCCAAGTTACCGCCGCACAAATTGTATCTAATGGCAAGCGGGCGGCATGGGCTAAGGAAGTAGCAATCGCCCTCGTAGAATGAGCCTTGGGTTTAAAGGGGAGTTGTTGCTTTGATTCTGAATATACAAAATTTATACAGTCTAAGAGCCATTTGGATAAAGTAACTTTTGTTACCGCCTTTCCCTTCCTTTGGTCAGCATATGACACAAACAGTTGGTCTGACTTTCTGTATTCCTTCGTCCTGTCTAAGTAAAATCTCAGCTGCCTGTGGACGTCTAATTTGTGCAGCATGTATTCCAACTTACTGGAGTGATTTTTGAAGAAGGTGGGTAGTTCATTCGATTGATTAATATTTTGGACTGAACAAATCTTTGGAAGGAAGGACGGATTGGTGCGCAATGTTACCCTATCTGGATGAAATATCATATATGGGGACCGAACAGATAACGCTTGCAACTCTGAAACCCTCCGGGCGGAAGTGATGGCAACCAGAAAAAGTGTCTTCCACGATAAGAATTTTAGAAGGGTTATGACGACTGGTTCAAATGGGGGCAACATGAGCTGTGATAACATCAGGTTAAGATTCCATGGGGCCACTGGACTATGAAAGGGGAGACGGAGATGAAAGGTACCTTTCATAA
Source organism: Protopterus annectens (assembly GCF_019279795.1). NCBI lineage: Eukaryota > Metazoa > Chordata > Ceratodontiformes > Protopteridae > Protopterus > Protopterus annectens. Next base: position 1,161,332,450 of record NC_056741.1, on the reverse strand, counting down.
AGGCTTTGCAAAGTCTGTGAGACATGAGGGAACTATGTCCCTGGCCAACATGAAAATTAGATATAGCCGCAAGTTGTACCCTTATCGTGGAAGTCGATGCTCCTTCATGAAAAAGTGTCAAAAGAAACTCTAATATCTTGTGTACTGGAGCCCCTGTTGGATCTATACCCTGCTGCGAGGCCCAGTATGCAAAACATTTCCATTTGCTGTTGTATAGCTTCCTTGTGGATGGCTTGTGGGAAGATACAATTATATGTTGTACTGCAGGGGACAATAAATCTGACCTGGCTAAGATGGGAAGCGGAGCAGCCAAGCTGTCAGTTTGAGGGACTTGAGAGATGTGTGAGGAACTCCCAACGAGTACATCAACAAATCTGGCACTGGGTCCAGAATCCACAGTTCCGCCACCTGATGAGTTTGAAGGAAGGGGAACCAGATTTGTCAAGGCCAGAATGGGGCTATCAGAATTATGGTCCTTTCCAGACGTTTGGCTTTCTGCAGGAATTTGGGAATTAGTGGAACAGGGGGAAAAGCATAAAGGAGACCCGGGGGCCAATCGTACACAAGTGCGTCCCTGGGGGCACCCCCGGGGGGGGGTAGTAGGGCAAAGTAGCTTCTGCATTTGGCATTCAATGGGGATGCAAATAGGTCGCAGCAAGGCTGGCCCCATCTGTGGAAAATCTTTTCCGCGACTTGAGATTTGAGGGACCACTCATGAGGCAACAGGATGGCTCTGCTCAACCTGTCCGCAATGACGTTGGATGTCCCCGGGATGTGCGTTGCTATCAGAAAGCGTCCGTAGACACAGCCCATTGCCAAATCCTGAGGGCCTCTCTGCACAATTGATAAGACCTGGTTCCTCCTTGTTTGTTTATGTACCAGACTACTGACATGTTGTCCGTCTGAACTGTCACTGTTCCCAGAGGCAAGAACTTGTGAAAGTGTTGCAACGCAAGAAACACTGCCCTCAGCTCTAGGACATTGATGTGCAGGTTGTACTCCAAGTTGGACAATTGACCTTGGACTGTTCTGCCCTGAAAAAGTCCCCCCCACCCTATCAGGGAAGCGTCCGTGGTTACAGTAGCTATAGGACTGGGCAACACAAACGGTCAGCCTACTGTTAGGTCCTGACTGTGCATCCACCATAGGAGATCTCGTTTGCAGGAGTTCATGATTAAGATATCGTGAGATAGTGGAAGCTGTAGGTACGACCATTGAGCGAACAGCATCCATTGAAGGATCCTCATGTGCATCCTGCCTAGGGGAACTGCGATAAGATTGGCTGCCATCATTCCTAGTACTCTCAAGACTTGTTGAGCAGGGGCTCTCTTGCTCTGAAGAAGGATAGAAATTTGATTTCTAAGGGCTGATACTCTTAGTGGGGGGAGATTGATTCGAGCCAGGGAAGTGTCTAACTCTGCCCCTATAAATGAGATACGCTGTGAGGGGGATAAGACAGATTTTCCAGAATTGACTGTTATGCCCAGAGAGGAGCAAAGGTTGATGGTGTAATCCCTGGCTTGCACAAGACGATACTCAGTGGTGGCGGACAGGAGCCAGTCGTCTAGGTAAGGAAAGACTCGGAATCCCATTTGTCTCAGGTGAGACGCTACTACTGCCATGCATTTGGTGAACACCCTGGGGGCTGAGGTGAGGCCAAAGGGCAGAGCACGAAACTGGAAGTGACTGGCTCCCAGCCGGAAGTGCAGGTGATCTCTGGACGCTCTGGCCATTTTGATATGGTAGTATGTGTCTTTGAGATATATAGAGCACATCCAGTCGCCGTCCTGTAGGAAAGGAAGTATCGACTGTAGCGTGACCATCTGGAACTTTTACTTTTTCACGAAAGTGTTGAGTCTGATGAGGTCCAAAATTGGCCTCCAGTCCCCTGTTTTCTTTGGAACTAAAAAGAATCTTGAGTAAGTTCCGGATCCTTTCTGGTCCGCCGGGACTGGTTGGATGACTGTTTTCGATCAGCCTTTTTATTTCTACAGCTGCCTGGTCTCGCAGACTGGGTGGAACATCTGGGAGCTTTTTGGGGGCAGGTGGAATTTTTATAAATGGAATAGTGTAGCCTCTGGTAACTATGCTTTTTACCCAGGAATCCGATGTAAGATTTAGCCAGGCCACTGGGTATAAAGCCAAACGACCCCCGACTGCCTCCAGCGTAGGACAGCCGGGCATGCACTCAGGAGTGCTGAAAGGGCCTCCCAGAGAACGTATCTCTGTCACCCTGATTCTGCGGACCCCCTCTGTCGCCTGGACGGCGTCTTCCATTTCTTCCCCCCTCCTCTGCCTCTGGAGGGGGCATCACTCTGTGTGGGCTGAAAGGTTCCCTGAGTCTTTCGGAACCACATTTTTCCGCCTCTTTGTCCTTTGGGGTATGGTCTAGATGGGGCAGAAAAACGGACCCCTACGGCAGACAGGGTCTTCCCTTCTTGCTCGCACCTAGTGAGAGTCTTCTTTACTTTGGGACCAAACAGTGAGGCACCATCAAAAGGGGCGTTAGCAAAGGAAGACTTGAAGGCTTCCACAAAGGAGCATAGGCGCAGCCAGGATTGTCTCCTCAGAGCAATTGCTGAGGCTGCCGCCCTACTCGAACCTTCGGCTGCATATGAAATGAGTCTCATGGATGAGTTAACTATGGAGGTGAAAGTGTTAAGGTGTGCTGTCACTTTCTCGGAGACAGCAGCATCTGTATTGCCCTAGAGAGTATCTCCCAGTTCCTTGAGGAGATCTCTCTGTAGATGTGTGAAGTGCGTAAGGTAGTTCAGTGATCTCATGGAAAACGTCGCAGAACTAAAGACGCACTTCCCATATCTGTCCATCGTCCTAGAATCCTTATTAGGAGGATGGACAGAGGAAGATGATTCAGACATTTCCTTTTTAGTGGCTGCCGCCACCACCATAGTATCCACTGGCACTCCTTTAGTTAGAAAGCTTTTATCTTGAGGGGCTGTGATATACTTGTTGGGTCTGCAGGGGACCGGTTCCACTGTATCAGGTGTCTCCCACACCCTACGTGCTATCAGGTCCATGAGTTTGTCAAAGGGAGGGGTCACCCAGGAGGTAGAAGGTTGAGCCCCAAATGCATTCAGCAATACTGATTCGTCTACAGAAGGGGTAAGGGTCTGCCAGTCTCCCCTCTGTTTCAAGATTTCCAAGATGTCAGCAAAGGAGACATCTTCAGTGAGGGACTGTGGGGACCCTTCTGCTTCATCCAAATCGGTATCAGAGGTCAGAGATTCCTGTGGGGAATCAATGTGCCTCCTCTTGCACAATCTTTTCCTCGGTACATCCTCAGAGGGGGCTTCTGGGGAGGCATCTGAGGAACCAGGGGTGCCATCTGGGGCTGGCTGAGGCATTGGGTCTCGACGCTTGGTAGGAGCCGAAGGTACAGAAGCTGAACGCAGACCCTTTGGGGGAGGAGAAGAAGATGCTGATGACGTATGTGTCTGTTCAGACAAGACCTTCCTCATGATGTCGAAGGCACCGCTGCCCCGGCTCGAGGATCCCATCGGTTCCGAAGAAGCCGGTAGTTTCCCCAAAACCGGGACCACGGGCTCCGACCCTGAGGACGGATCCAAGCTGATCTGAGCCGAGGCCCCAAGGGGGAGAGTCGGAACCGAAAGTTCAGTTCGACTGTCCGCCCCGGAACCTAGGAAAGATCGTCAGCTCCGAGAACCCTCGGCTGGTTCAGAAGGTGTTGAGGTCAACGGTGCCGATAGCGCTACTGGAGGCTTCAGCACCGAGGGCTCTACAATCATCGGCTCTTCGATCTCTGGCTCCGACGACTCGACAGGTCTCGGAGGAGGAGGATTTGTCTCGGGGGCGGGAAGAGCCTCGAGTTTCGAAACCAATTGGGACGAAACTTCGATTAATTTGGACAGAGCCGAGTTCTCCATTAGCTTCTGTACCACTCGGTCCACGTCGGAGTCAGAAAGCAGCCTCGAAGAATGGGTCGAAGGGGCCGAAGCTGTCACCGAGCGAAGGACTGAAGGCGGTGGTACCTCCAATACCGGCTCCAATACCTGAGTCTCAATCAGAGATAAGCATTCGACGCCCGACCCCGAGGTCTTTGGAGCCGGTGTCCGAATCTGAAAAGAGGTGCTCGGAGCCGAGGACTTAGGCTCCTACACTCTTGAAGACTTGGACCCCTTCGAAGACTCGGACACTTGTTCAGCCTTGTCCAGGGCCTCCTGAAATTTGGGTTTTAATAACCCTCTGTCCACCAACTTCCTGCGCCTTTCTAGCATCATCCTCCCACTGAAGGAATGACAGATGAAACAGTCTTCCTGCAAGTGGAGAGGGCCAAGGCAGTAGACGCAGGAAGAATGGTTATCAGTAATGGACATCTTTTGTCCACACTGACACCTTTTAAAGCCTGACTTGGCTTTTTCAGACATAGTATCTAACCTAAATATACAAAATTCTAACAACACACACACACACACACACATATATATATATATATATATATATATATAAATATAATAACACACTACAAACACTTGTGAAAGTAAGAATAATTCTTATCTCTAATATATATAAAAAAGAGAAGAAAATTTTAAGGTAGAAATTAACAATCTAAAGCCTACTGTCAGTCCTGACAGAATTACAAGAAGGCCTTAACTAAGGTAAAAATTTACTAAACTACTTTAACTATTGAAAAAACACACTCTGTAATAAACTATCACACTAATAACTACTTTTTAACTACGTTTTAACTATTTTAAACTATTTTTGACAACTACAACTTCAAAAAAGAATGAAAAAATACTGGCCCGAGCCTCTCACGATGCGATCTGCTGCTAACGGCAAACTAGATCTGAGAGTTAGCACAGGAGGATCATGGGATAGAACTGTGCCTCGAGCTTTCTCGAAGATGCTGAGCTGGTGATGTGGCTGACTCGGAGCCAAGGATCGGCTCCGAACCCGTGTGTAAGAACAAACGGCGAGATCGAACAATTTCACATCTGTATTTTTAAAATTTAGGTCATTGGTACTTCACAATTCTTTGTTAAAACAGGAAAAAGGCATGGAAACAGATGTTATTTTCACAATTTTGACTTTACACTTTATGCCTCCACTTCATTCATTCAAAAGTGCGAACTTCCACTGTGGTGTTGCCGCCTGGAAAAAAAAGCAAGTACTCAGCACTTTTTCCAATTCAGAATTCTGAAAACTTTCTTGCTCTGTTTTGCTGGCAGTTAAGCTTATATTCCAACTAACTTTTAAGGTTGTGTTGTAATGTTGAGTCCTGGAGATTGCTGGTGATGGAAAGGGAGCATCCATGTTTAATTAATTAATCAGATATTTCTCTTTTTCCTGTGGATGATACATATTTACTAAAACAAGTCATGTTTGCTTTAAGAAATGTAAAAATTTCCAAGAAAAATAATAGTACTAGTACACATAAAGGCTTGCACATTTATTCCTTTATACTTGGAGTTAAACAGTTCTCTTACAGCAAACTAAATAATCTGCTTTTTGGATATTTGCTTGTTCTGGCAGCTCCGTGTCCCGAAATATGTATAATTTGTATTAATTAGGTGTGCCAAATTTGAATCAAATGCTCTTGATTTTCAGGGGCGTTGTCCCTGATTCTGTCTTCTAGAAGTTAAGAGATTGCTGGTTAGTGTAACACTGGCATGACAGCTTGTGCCAACAAGGCTGAAGTATTGCTCTTTGGAACTAGCCACAGGATTAATGTAATGCTGAAAACTCTGTCAAAAGGCAGTATCTGTATAGCACCAAATACTTGGAGTATGGGTTGATCCACTGCTTTGGCACAAACAAGAAGAAAAAAAGGCAGCAGATGACATTCTGCTGCAAAATCAGAAGTTCTTTTGAGGATGTCAGACTGCTGTTGGTAGGGGTGTCTTGCTGCTGTAGTAAGAGTACTGTGCTCCAGCCCTAGATAAACATTTCAGAGTCTGTATGTTCATCCTACAAGCTTCATTGTTTGTGAAAAACAGTATATAGATCAAGAAACTTTGATCTGTTTGGAAAAAGAAGCATCTGAGGAAGTGCGAAAATATAAACAACAAAGCCTAGAGATTTTTTAAAACTATAAAAACAAAATATGGACATGAGAAATAGAGATTTGATATGGTGAGATATTTATGCAAAGGAGAAATCCAAATAAATCAATATAAAGGAGGCAGCCCCAAATATATTCAAAGAGAAATATAGGCAAAGGCATCCAGATATGGAAAATTTCACAATAAAAAATAATATCACAAAGAGGGAATGTAGAAAATAAGATTAGTAAAGTAGAAGTTAAAAAATAAAAGTTGAACTTATGAAGTGCCTAAGAAGTGAAGGATTTGGTGTAGAAAGTCTAACACAGGTTACATCACAGCATGACGGAGCATGTCCCCAAAGTAAGGAGTAACAAGAGGGTCAAGAGACATCTGAAGAAGAAATATGGACATGGGAAAGAAAAAGAGATTTAATATGGTATAATAGTTATGCAAAGGAGAAAGCAAAACTAATCAGTACAAAAAGAGCAGCACCAAAGATATCTGAAGAGAAATACAGGAAGGGCATCCGGACATAGAAAATTTTGTAATACAAAAAAATTAGAAAACAAACAGGGAAATGTAACAAATGTAAATAAATAAAATAAAAAGAAAAAAGGCAGAAAAGTAATGGAGAAGTTAAAGAGATAGAAACTGAGGTTATGGAGTACCTGTGAAGTGAAGGATTTAGTGCAGAAAATCTAACTTAGAAAACACCACAGCAGGATAGAGCAATGGATCTCCACATTAAGGAGAAACCAGTGGAGCGAGCAACATCTGATCAGTTGCCATATGAAGATACTTTGGAGCCTACTACAGGAAACCAGTACAAACAGTCAGCTGGGGTTGCACAGCATGGGGAGGAACAGAAACCTATAGCAACTCTGACACATTCAATGGTGTGGAGTGATAGGCCAGTGAGTTCTCATATGAAAGAGCCACGGATGACACAGGATGAAACTGAAGAGAATGTGGCACAGAAATATGCTTTGGAACTTTCTACAGAATGCCCACAGGAAATGGAGAACAAAGAAAGTGCCCTCAGTTTAGAAGAAAATGATCTAAGAGAAGAGTTGCTTGATAACAGAGCTGGACAGACTTACTGAGATCAATGAAAAGAAACAGAATACAGAAGGTCAGTAAAACACAAACAGTTAAGTTTGATAAAACAAATGAACATAGTAATTAGTACTGTCCATAGGGATTCATGCGATATAACAGAAGTAAACAGGATATTCTACTGTGCAGCTAAATTAATAACAGATAAAGTCTTACCAAAAAAATACAGGGTAGTAAGGGAAAGGAAGGGGAGAACTAGAATGCCATCATGGAAGTATCAAATAGAGAAAACTATAAAACAATTAAGACAAGAAGTGTCACTATTATTAGAGTATAGAACAGCAAATGGATCAACAAAAATATTTAGAAAGATAGACATGATAAAAGCAATGTCCACTGTCAAAACATATCAGGATCTATCATGCACTACCCCAAATAATGAACTAAAAATATCAACACAGCAGATAAATATAAAGGAAAGTACAAAATAAGCAATTTATTGATGACCCAAAAATGTTTTATAGAGAACTGGGAAACAAGGCAAAAGGAAATGAAACACCACCAAAAAAAAAAGAGATGTATTTTGGAGAAATATCTATGAATATCATGTAGAACATAAAGATGCTAAATGGATAGAAGTAGTAAAAGAAGGAATAAGAAGTTCAAATGCACATAATATGAAATTGAAATGGCCAGAGAGATTGAAACAAAGTTAAGAAAAGTACTAATTGGAAAAGCCCAGACCCAGAATATTTAGCCATGAGTAAGAACTATTTCTATGTGCACCCTGCACAGACACCAGCCTGGGTAACAACAAGAAAAACAATACTACAACTTAACAATGAACCTGCAAGCTATCCTAAAATTTATAGACCAATAACTTCCCTTCCGATGATGTATAAACTATACACTGGAATTGATGCCGACAAAGTTTATAGTCATTTAGAAGACAACTCAATCATGGCAATAGAACAAAAGGGTAATAATAGAAAGTTATATGGAACAAAGGATCATTTGTTGTTAAATAAAGTCATAATGGAGAACTGTAAAAAGGGGAAGAATCTAAGTATGGCATGGAGAGACTACAAAAAGCATTTGACAGTATCCCACATTCGTGGATAAAAAGAGTGCTTAAAAATGTACAAGATACACCCTACACTGATCAATTACATTACAGCGACCATAAAACAGTGGCAAATAACTTTGCAGTTAAGCCATGTTAAAGGAGAAATTATTATTCCATGGATAAAAATTCAACGAGGGATATTCCAGGGTGACTCTCTGTCACCACTGCTCTTCTGAATTGTCCTTAACCCATTAAGTTGATTACTTAACAGATTAGGTCATGGCTACAGTTTGGCTCACAGAAAACAACAAAGTGTAAAGACTTATCATCTTCTTTTTGTAGATGATTTAAAACTGCATAGTTCATCAGATTAGGGACTGAAAGCACAACTGCAAGTGGTCAAGCCTTTTTTCAGATGATATAAGAATGTCATTTGGTCTTGGTAAATGTGCAAAAATAGAAGTTATGTACTTACCATAATGTTCCATCTGTGCTGTCCATCTTCATTTAGCTCTGACATATGGGTTCGGTTCTGAACACTGGAACTGACTCAGCCATTAGTACAGCCCGTGAGAACCAAAAATTATTGAGATTAAGTCCTATCCAGAATGCTCCTTTCCAAATTACCCTAGATTGAGTTTTCAGACAGAAAAAAGACAGAAGGTATAATCCTAATAACGCCTTTATAGATACCATATCTGGTGTCAGGTGAAAAAAAACATGTATAACTAGGACCATAATTCATTCTAACAAAAAAGCCTGAATGGCAGGGGATGGAGGATGGAGATTCAAGGCTAAATGAAGATAGACAATACAGATAGAACGTTATGGTAACAACATAACTTCTTTATCTGATGTTGTCAATCTTCATTTACCGTTGACATATGGGACAGAGTCCCCAGCTACCCTAGATCTTGGGAGGACTCATGGAAGGAACTTCCTGAGCACCATTGAACCAAATGATGCTCTTCCCCTAGAGACCAAATCCAATTTGTGATGAGCAATATATATATGTGGGGTAGCCCATGTCGCTGCTGCACAAATATCGTCCATAGAAGCCTCAGAATGAAAAACTGCTGAAGTAGCTATGGCTCTAGCAGAGTGAGCCCTAACACAACCAGGTAATTCGACTTTCCTCTTATTGTATGTGAAGGATATACAATACTTTAGCCATCTAGATGAGGTAACCTTGGAGACTAGCTTACCCAATCTAGTACTTGAAAATGAAACAGTCAGATTTCCTTATGTCTTTTGTTCTGTGAAGATGGAAGTGTAATTGTCTATGTACATCTAATAAATGCAAACAGTATTCACCTTTGTTGGAGAAATTGGGAAAAAACACTGGTAAACTGAGTGATTGATATTTGCTTCAGACACCACTTTTGGTAAAAAGGAAGGGTTCATTCTCAAGGAAACCCTGTCTTTGTGAAATATCAAATATGATGGTTTGCAGGATAAGGTATGAATTTCTGAAATCTTTCTGGCAGAAGTAACTGCTACCAGAAAAATAGTTTTCCAAGATAAGAATTTCAAGTTGCAGCTGGCAAAAGGCTCAAAAGAGGAATGCACTGTCTGTAACACTAAGTTTAGATCCCAAGGTGCAACTGGATCCTTATACAGAGGTTTTAACATTAGGGTCCCTTTTAAGAATGCTTTGCAAAGTTTGTGAGAAATTAATGAATATTTTTTAAAACCATTATGAAAATTTGAAATAGCTGCTAGTTGAACCCTGATAGTAGAGGAAGAGGCCCCTGCATCAAAGAACAAAGCTAAAAATTCTAGGACTTTTTTTTTGATAGGAGCGGAGAAGGGGTCAATGTCATTATCACGAGCCCAGTAGGAAAATCTCTTCCATTTACTATTGTAAAGTTTTCTGGTGGAAGGCTTATGGAAGGCCAAAAGAATCCTTCGAACTGGAGAACAAAATTTATTATGCCCGGCAATCAATGGAACTGGAGAAGCCAAGCCATGAGCTTGAGGTTTTGAAGGTTTGGGTGAACTAATCCTTCTGGATGGGATAGGAGATCTGGGTCTAGAGTCCACGGTCGCTGAATCAGATAAGGCCAAAGAAAGGGGAACCAAATCTGTAGAGGCCAGAAGGGAGCAATGAAGATTACCTTTCTCTTTAACCTGATTGGTTTCTTTGGAAATTGGGTAATTAAAGGAACTGGAGGAAAAGCATACAAACGTTCAGAGGTCCAATTGTGCAGCTGAGCATCTCTCAGGGTCTCCTCTGGAGGGAGGATCAGGGCAAATTACCTGCTGCACTTGTTGTTCAGGGTTGATGCAACTAGGTTGCAGCAAGGCTGGCCCCCGTGATAAAAATCTTTTCTCCTATTTTGGGATTGTGAGACCACTCATGAGGCTTAAGAATGCATCTGCTCAGCTTGTCTGCTATCACATTAGAACTCCCTGGAATATGGGTTGCTAAAGAAAGCAGTTGGAAGAGATTTCCCACTGCCAAACTCTGAGAGTTTCTCCTCAAATAGGGTAAGATTTGGTTTCTCCCTGCTTGCTGATGTACCAAATTACCAACATACTGTCTGTTTGAATCACAATCGTTCCAACAGGGAGAACAGTTTGAAAGGCCTGCAGTGCTAAAAGCACTCCCCTTAGCTCTAGAACACTGATATGCAAGTTAGACTCCAAGGAGGACCAAGTGCCTTGGACAGTCTTGCTCAGATAATACCTCCCCTCACCCCATCTGAGAGGTGTCTATGGTCACTATGGCTTGGGGTTGACACAGGACAAAGGGGTGGCCCACAACTTCCTCTGATGAATCCTCCAAGCAGGGTCTTTCTTGTAACAGTTGGTAATCAAAATCTGATATGACACTGGTTGATACAGTATGGACTACTGAGATGATAGAAGCCACTGCAGAATTCTCATGTGAACTCTTGCTAGGGGAACTGACGATATGGCCGCCACCGTCAAACCTAAGCTTTGTAAGACTAGTGGTGCAGCTACTCCCTTGCTTCTGACAACTGTTTGCACTTGGGCTTTGATCTTTTGCAATCTTAGATAAGGTAGGGAGGCTATGTATGTATTGGTATTTAGAACTGCTCCTATGAACTCTAAGGTTTGTGTTGGAGTCAATTGTGACTTTTCATAATTTATGGTAATCCCCAGGTTGGCATAGGTCTGGAGAACATAGTCTCTTACTTGTTCTAGAAGATGCTTAGTGAGAGCGGTAATCAGCCAGTCATCTAAGTACAGAAACACCTGGAATCTTTGCAGTCTCACGTGAGCTGCTACTGGTGCCATGCATTTGGTGAACACCCTTGGGGCTGTGGTGAAACCAAAGGGCAGAGCTCTGAAGTGATAGTGACTGGCTCCCAGCCGGAAGCAGAGAAATCTCCTGGAGCACTTGTCCATTTTTATGTGGTAATACACATCCTGAAGATCTATCGAACACATCCAGTCATCCTTTCCTAAAAATGGAAGAATGGACTGTACCGTGACCATCCAGAATTTCGTTTGTCGAACTGTTTTGTTCAACACTCTGAACTCCAAAATTGGTCTCCAGTCCCCTGTCTTTTTTGGGACTAAAAAGAATCTTGAGTAAACCACAGATTCTATCTGGTCTGGTGGGACCTCTTGGATGAATCTTTTTTTCTAGCAATTTTTGGATTTTTAATTCTGTTGGTTCCCTCTGACTGGGTGGAATGTTGGAGATTTTCTTGCAATTGTTGGGGGGAGTAGAAGGAGGGGTATGGTGTAAACTCTGGTTATAATCCTCTGCACCCAAACATCTGAAGTTACCTAAAGCCAGGCGTGTTGGTGCAGGGATAAATGGCCCCCGACTGCCTCCAGAGGAAGGCAATTGGGCCTCTTTTCAGAAGAGCTGGTACGGTTTACCATGAAAAGTATCCCTGGAACCCTGATTGTTTGGCCCACCTCTGCCACGTGGATGGCATCTTCTATTAAAGCTCACCCTCTGCCCCTGTGGGAGCCACTGCTACGTGTGTCCTGGAAAGGCCCTTGGGACTTTTTGAACCACATTTTCCCATCCATCTGGTTCCTAGAATAGGACTGTTGAGGAGTAGAAAAATGTACATCCACTGCAGAGATGTTCTTTCCATCCTTTTGACACCTGGACAAGGTTTCTCAAACTTTAGGGCCAAAAAGGGGTGATCTGTCAAAGGGGGCATTGACACTAATGACAAATGAAGACTTGAATGGCTCTGCAAATTTGCACAAGCACATCCAGGCATGTCTCTTTATGGCTATGCTTGATCTTGCTGCTCTAAACGTCCCTTCGGCTGCATGTGCTATAAGTCTCATGGATGAATTTGAAATGGACTCTAGGGTGGCCAACTGTGAAGCAACCTTATCTTGGATTTCATCAGCTATGGCTCCTGCCAGGGTATCTGATAGCTCTTTAATCAGATCTCTTTGAAGTGTGGTGAAATGTACCATAAATTTCAAATACCATAATGCAAAGGTTGATGAAGCATAAACCCGCTAGACAAACTTATCCATCACCCAAAACTCTCTATCTGGAGGATGGATAGTAGAACTTTCCTCTGCCAGTTCCTTTTTTATGGCCGCCGCTACCCGCATGGCATCTACCAGTAATCCCTTTGCCCAAAACTGATTTTCCTCGGATGCAGTCAGAATTTTGTCTGGTCTCTTGGGGATGGGTTCACTGGTGTCAGGAGCCTTCCAGGCCCACTGCAAGATCAACTTGATGAGCTCGTCAGCAGGTGAAGTTACCCAAGAGCTAGATGGTTGAGCGCCAAAACACTGATTCCTCCAAAGAGGGCTTTTGGGATGCCCAGCCATCCCTCTGCTTAAGGATCTCAAGGGTGTCTCCAAAGCAGATGTCTTCCAGGGGGTGGCCGTTGGGAACTCTTTCCTTCATCGTAATCACGGTCCTTCATGATGGATTCCTCTGGGGAATCTAGATGTTTCCTCTTACACTTTCTGTTCTGAGGAGCCTCCTCAGTGGGATGATCTGGACAAGTGTCAGAAGAGGACAAGACCTGTATAGGTGACCCCTGTGGTTTCGGCACTCAATGTCCCATTGTTGAAACTGGCTGAGACTCTGGATGACAGGAGGGACCAGGAAACTGCTCCAACAGGGATGGAACCAACTGAACACCCACAGTGGACAGAGCCCTCTCCATGGCTTGGTTAGCTGGTCCCCCCAAAGAGGGAAGGGAGTCTGGAACTGAGAAAGACTGCCTTGGAACCATGGACCCCCTCCCCGCTCTGAGGAAACCGCCCCCCCTAGTCTGAAGCTGGGGATGGGCTAACATGTGCTGAAGCTCCAAGGTGCAGAGAAGGCTCCAAAAAAAAAAAACATAAAATCGAGTACTGCCCCTTGAAACCGACAGTGTAGCCACTACCCTAAGAGGTCTCTGGATCCAAAAGAGCCTATGAACTCAGGGTAGGAACTGGCACCGAAGATGGAGATCTAGCTGGAACTGAAACATTCAGCACTGGAAAACTCAAAGCCGAGATCTCCAAGGCCTCAGAGAAGGTATGTGGAAGAAGAGTAGTTGGAGTCGAAGAAGGAAGGGTTCCGGCACCAGAAGGGGCTGGAACCGAGGACATAGCTGCAATTCCCCTCACTGTAAGGAGCTGATCCACCAGTCTCAACACATTCAATTCTGTTAGACTCTTGATGGAACGAATTGACTGTGTGGAAGAAGAATTTGGTCTATCCAAAAAGGGGCCAGGTAACTAACCTGCAAAGGGATTTATAGATGGAGAATATCTGGTCTTAGGCTGATCCATAAATGAGAATTTAGTATTTTCCATTGGCACCAAAGTCATTGGTGTTGGAGTGGGAGACGGCACAGAGACTATCTGACCTATGGCCTGGTCTTTGGTCAGTGCCAACAACTTCAGCACCTGTGAAGGAGAAACTGTCAGTATCAAGGTCAGCACTGAAGTGTCCTTTATAGTTACCCCTGGTTCCGCACTGGAAGAGGGAACCGAGTCTTTTGGTCATTGGAGCTGAGGGAGAAACTGGCACTGATTGACTTCTCTTTCTAGATTTACCAGTTTTTGAAGAGGAGGAGGGTGAGGATGGAGAAGAAATATCTGTTTTACTTTTAGCATCATGACCAGAGATGGTCTCCTCAAAGGCAGATTTTATAATTCCCTTTAATAATAGTTTATTCTTCCTTTCTACCAGTGCCCAGTGACTGAAACTATGACAAATGGAACAGTCTTCCTGTAAATGCACTGGGCCCAGACAGTAAACACAAAGAGAGTGCCCATCAGAACTGAGCAAGTTATATCCACATTGAAGACATTTCTTAAATCTAGAGGTGCCTTTGCATTTATCAGCCATGATTCATACAATTAGAATCACACACAGACCCACACGCAGACACACTATAAGCTAAACCAAAATCAATGAGCAGGAGAAGGGGGGGGAGAAGAGTATCTGAAGGTACAGAAGCTACCAGCAATGGTAGTTAACAATACACTAAAATGTATACGAGAAAAGGTATACTACTACTACTATTTTTTTTTTTTTGGTAGAAAGGGAGAAGGATAAAGACTACCAACAATGGTTAAATAGTCACAAAAGAAAAAAACACCAGTAAGTGTTTTAGTAGTTTTTAAAAGTTTTCTTATAAAGGTTCTTACAGAGTGTTTCTATTTTTGGTCTCTTATTTAATTATTGTTTAATTGTATGATTGATTGATTGTGGATTGAAATGTATTTATAAGCAAGTGGATTATTTGTTTGAATGTAGTCTGATGAAGCGATCATTGAGATCGTGAAAGCGCTTACTCAGTGGAGCTCTCCAATAAAGTGTTTTTTGTGCATTAAGTGATTGTGCATAATACTTCATTCAGCCGTGGTGGATTGGCTCAGCTTTTTTCCTCTGCTATATTGTTTCTTGCTTAAGCCATTCCTTTACAGCTGACTGGTGTTTTTTCCTTTTGTGACTTTGTCTTTTGTTACACCAGTCCTGAATATGACTGAAAGATTGAATATGGATATGGGAACTTTTGCCAGTGGCAGCCTTGATCGTATTCCATTTGTGGATGTAAACCCATTAGTTAATCAACCGATTTTTCCTGAAGGAGGTATGGTTAATGTCAGTGAAGGTATGCAAATGCGCTTTAGAGAACAGTTCAGGGAATATGAGAACAAATTATATAAGTTTAAACATCTGCAGTGGCAGAGGTTTTATTTTGAAGCTGCATTGCGATATAAGATGGTACCCAGGGGCTTACGTGTCTTAACAATGTCCACATATGGAGATTTATATCCTGACCTCCTCAAACAATGGCAACAAATGAATTTACAGCTAAGCTATGATTATATGAATCTGTTGATTAATTTCTTTTTGCCACAAGAACAAGAATTGATGGAAGATTTAAAAAGGTCACATATGGGTTAGGTGAATATCTTCTCTAATGACATTATTCTTGACAAAATTGATATTTTACACAAACAAATATCCGGTTATGATAAATGCCTTCAGAGTGGGAAATTGAAAAAACTCTAAAGAGAAATGAACGATTTCCAGAGTGGGAGGGTCTTTGCTTGACCTAGACCACCCCAGAATAACAGAGAGCGATCAACCAAACCACGTTCAATAAAATTACCAACAGCAATCAGAGAGGTGGAGGAAGAGGTTAATGTGCAAGCAACGTTAGCTGAAACGACACAGATATCCCTGTCTGTGCAAAACGTTCAGAACAATTCACAGATAGAGAATTTGTTTAAGGATAATAGCGTCACCAAAGTTAACCAGGAAACAGCTTCCCCATCTTTTTTGGAAGAGGGGAGATGACAGAAGGAGATGCCACTTATACCTTTTCAGTTACAGGAACCGCTGCCCATCAAAAGAGAGATCGAGGAGTCGAGGATTGAAAGGCAAGGGTTTGAACAGACAGGCTGCCCCGGTGCAGCAGCAGAGATTAAGTCGGAGCCAAGTTTCAAAGGTTTGGTCTTAAACATATCTGACATTTCATTGACTGAAGCACAGATTTCCATTTTAGGTAAAGGGCTATCATTCATTCCGACCCAGAGGACTGACCTGGCAGACATCTTACAGGAGTTGAGACTGTTTGCTAGGACCCTCACTTTAAACATCCAAGAAGGAAGGAGAGATCAAGGACAACAAACATGGAATGGTATGGTGAGTACAAAACTTCTTTATGTTATGTTGTCCATATCTCGCCTTCATTCTTGCTGTTTGTGACAGCATCCCCAGCACCTGATTCTTGGGTGACTCACTGGAAAAAACTCTTCAGGACCACGGAACCAAAGGATGCCCTGTTCCGGGAGGCCACATCTACTTTGTAATGAGTGATAAAGATATGAGGATTAGCCCATGTAGCTGCCGCACAGATCGAATCTAAAGGCAGTCTGGCTTGAAAAGCAATAGAGGTAGCCAATGCCCTTATTGAGTGTCCTTTAATTTTCCCTGGAAGTTTTTGTTTACGCAAATCGTAGACATGTTTTATAGTATCTGAAAGCCACTTGGAGTCACCTTTGAAACTGCACAACCTTTCTTATTGTCTACAAAGGATATGAACAATTGATCAGATTTTCTAAAGTCCTTGGTCCTGTGTAAACAGAAACATAACTGTCTGTGAATGTCCAATTGATGAAGCTTATACTCTGCCATGTTGCCATGATTGGGGAAGAAATTAGGAAGCTCTATGGATTGATTCAAATTGTAGTCAGAACATACATTGGGTAAGAAAGAGGGGTTGGTTCTGAGAGAAACCCAATTTTTATGGAAACACAAGTATGGGGGACGAATAGATAAGGCCTGTAATTCTGAAAACCTTCTAGCTGAGGTAACTGAAACCAAAAAAAGGGTCTTCCAAGTCAGAAATTTGAGCAGACAACAAGCAGATGGTTCAAAGGGGGGAAGATCAGAGCATCTAAAACTAAATTTAGATCCGGGGGGGGGGGGTTCTCTTATTGGAGGTCTTAAGAGGGTAGTTCCTCTTAGGGATGCCTTGCATAGCCTATGGGACATGATAATGGACCCCATTTCTCCCACATGGAAATTAGAAATGGCAGCTAACTTTACTCGTATAGTAGCTGCAGCTGCTCCTCACACAAAGGTTTCAGCAGGAAATTGAAGAATCTTTGAAATGAAAGCAGTAAAGGGATCAACCTGATTTGTGCCTGCCCAACAAGAGAACCTCTTCCATTTACTAGCATAAAGTTTCCTAGTAGTGGGCTTATGGGAGGAAATCAAAATGTGTTGAACTGCTAGAGAAACATCGGGAAGCCTGGCTAAGACTGGAAGTGGAGAAACCAAGCTGTAAGCTTGAGAGTTTGGATGGAAGGATGGAAAGCCCCTGACTGATGGATCAACAGATATGGCGCTGGGTCCAGGATCCAAGGCTTCCCCTGCAGGTGAGGCCAAAGCATGGGAACCATATCTGGCAAGGCCAGTAAGAGGCAATGAAGATTAGCTTGCAACCCAACAACTGTGGTTTCTGAAGAACCTTGGGGATCAGGAGAAAAGGTGGAAAGGCGTAAAGCAGTCCCAGGGGCCAAACGTGAACAAGTGCATCCCTGGGTGACTCTCCCAGTGGTGGGACTAGGGTAAAGTAGCTGCTGCATTTGTTGTTGAGGGGGGTGGCAAACAGATCACAGCATGGCTGGCCCCACTTGTGAAAAATCAAATCGCAACTTCCTGTTTCAGGGACCACTCGTGAGGCATCAGGATAACCTGTCTGACCTTGTCCGCTATCACATTGGATTTCCCCGGGATGTATGTTGCAACCAGAAAGCATTACGAAGACATCACCCATTGCCAAACTCGTAGAGCCTCTCCACACAAGGGGTGAGATCTGGTTCCACCCTGTTTGTTGATGTACCATACTACCGACATATTGTCCGTCTGAATTGCTATAGTCCCTGTAGGTAGAGAGTCCTGAAGTACTTGCAAAGACAGAAGCACCACTCTCATCTCCAGGACATTTGATGTGCAAGTGGTACTCATGTTCCTGCCAAGTCCCTTGAACAGTCTGTCCTAGATAACCCCCCCTCACCCTATCTGGGAAGCATCCATGGTCACTGTGGCTACAGATTGGGGGGTAGAAACAGCCTGCCTATTGTTACCATAGGGGAGTGAAGCCACCACTCCAAATAATTTTTGCAGGATTCCATGATCAGAATCTGATGTGACATGGGTAAATCCTGGAATGACCATTAGGCAAATTGGAGCCACTGTAGTATTCTCATGTGGAAGCGAGCCATAGGGATGAGAGTGATGGCAGCTGCCATAAAACCCAGGACCTTGAGGACAAATCTTGCCTGGATTCTCTTTTGTGTGAACAGCATTGTAACTTGGCGATGGATCGTTAATACTCTTTCTTGAGGCAGCATTGCTATCATGGCCCTAGTGTCTAAATCTGCTCCTATAAAGATAATATATTGACAAGGCAACAAGGCAGACTTTTCGTAGTTTACGGTGATCTCTAGTTGAGAACACGAGTGAAAAAGAAGTTATGTACTCACCATAACGTTCCATCTGAGTAGGTAACTTCATTTGTCAGCAACCTGTTAGTATCGGATCCGACCTGGATCCAAGCCGGCAGCTTTCCAAGCTAAAGATCTGAGCTCTCAGCTCCTCCCCCTTACCCATAATACCCTGCTACATCCCTCCAGTCCTCAGATCGAGTTTGCCAATTTATCAACCAACAACAGTCAAACATACTCGAATGAGAAATGCTAACCTGATGCGTAACAGAAGGAAAACATTCCGTTATGAATATGACCACGAAACAGGCTAGGGGGAAGGAAGGGGGGGCTGGTTGCTGACAAATGAAGTTAGCTACTCAGATGGAACGTTATGGTGAGTACATAACTTCTTTATCTGAAGTAATTAACTTTATTTGATCAGCAACCTGTGGGACAGAGTCCCAAGCTACCAAAAACCTGGGAGGTCCTCAAGGAATGATATTCCAGAGCACTGCAGAGCCAAAGGCTGCCCTACCTCTGGATATCAGATCCAGCTTGTAATGAGAAATGAAGGTATGAGAAGAGGCCCAAGTAGCCGCTGAACAGATATCATCTAAGGGAACTCTTGACCAAATTGCTGCAGAGGTAGTCATAGAACGGGTAGAGTGAGCATGAACCCCCAAGGGTTGTGGCCGACCGGAAGCTGTATACGCATGTAAGATGCAGTGGGATATCCATCAAGCTAAGGTAACTTTTGTAACTGGCTTGCCTAAGGATGGCTTAGCGAAAGACACGAAAAGCTGCTCCGATTTGCGAGAAGCAGCTGTCCTGTGCAAGTAAAATTGCAGTTGTCTATGCACATCCAAGAAGTGCAGTCTGTATTCCCCTTTGTTTTGAAAGTTGGGGAAGAAAACAGGCAAGTTGATGGTTTGATTGATATTGGCCTCGGAGGCCACTTTAGGCAAGAATAAAGGATTAGTCCTGAGAGATACTCTGTCCTTATGGAAGACCAGGTAAGGGGGTTTTGTACAAAGGGCTTGAAGTTCAGCTACCCTTCTAGCTGAAGTAATTGCAATCAAGAAGGCAGTTTTCCAAGATAAGAATTTTAAGTCAACAGAAGCTGCAGGTTCAAAGGGTGGATCAGTTAGAGCCTGAAGAACTAAAGTTAAGTCCCATGGGGGAACCGCATTCTTGACCAGAGGTCTTAACAGAAAAGTGCCTTTCAAGAAGGTCTTGCATATCTTAGAGGAAGCTAAGGGTCCAAGGTTGTCCCCAATGTGGAAATGAGAAATGGCAGCCATCTGAACCTTCACAGTAGAACTAGCCCCTTGATGGAAAATGTGGGACAGAAATTCAAGAACTGCTGGAATGGGAGCCGTAAAAGGGTCCAAATCCCAATGTTTGGCCCAAATGGAAAAACGCTTCCATTTACTCTTGTAGATCTTCCTGGTAGAGGGTTTATGTGCCGCTACCAGAATAGACTTCACGGAAGACGAGATACCGGGAGTCCTAGCCACTAGTGGAACTGGATCAACCAAGCCATGAGCTTGAGGTCATCCAGGTTCAGAGTTTGCAATCCCGAAGGATGAGAAATCAGATCCGGAATGGGATCTAAGACCCAAGGAGGAGCTATGATGTGAGACCGCAGATACAGGAACCAGAACTGATGAGGCCAGAATGGGGCTATGAAGATTATTTTGCTCCCCAACCGACGAGATTTCTGCAGAAATTTCGTCATTAGCAGAAGAGGAGGATAAGCATAAAGAAGGGCGGCCAAGCATGAACCAGAGCATCTCTGAGACTCTCCCCCGGTGGGGGAATTAGAGCGAAGAATTTGCTGCATTTTGCGTTTGAAGGAGAGGCGAAGAGATCGCAGCAAGGCTGACCCCATCTGAGGAAGATCTGTTTCGCTACTAAGGGGTTTAGAGACCACTCGTAAGGTGTGAGGATAGAACGACTCAGCTTGTCCGCTAGAATGTTGGACCAACCCAGAATGTGTGTTACTATCAGAAAACAGTTGGTGGAAATTACCCATTCCCAAACTCTCATAGCCTCTCGACAAAGAGGGTAAGACCTGGTTCCTCCCTGTTTGTTGATGTACCAGACCACCGCCATGTTGTCTGTCTGAATTGCAATAGTCCCTGGAGGAAGAAGGCCCTGAAGGGCTTGCAACACTAAAAGCACCGTCCTCATCTCCAGAACACTGATATGCAGAACGGTCTCTACAGGGGTCCACGTGCCTTGGATGGTTCTGCCCATGCAATGCCACCCCCCCACCCGAGGCAAGAAGCGTCCGTGGTCAGCGTAGTTTGGGGTTGAGGCATCACGAACGGTCTGCCTTCCCAAAGCTCTCGAGAATGAAGCCACCAAAGAAGGGAGTTCCTGCAAACCCTGCTCAGGGGAATCGGTAAATCCAATAGGTGTAGGAGGAGAGACCATTGGACCTGAAGGGTCCACTGAAGGACTCTCATGTGCAGCCGGGCAAGAGGTGAAAGGCTGATGGCTGCCGCCATGGATCCTAGGGCTCTCAGGACTAACTCTGCGGGTGGGGCTGGGGACTGTAGAAGTGCTATTACATGGAGTGACAAGGTGCGTAATCTGCCCGCTGTCAGAAAAGCCTTGGACTGAAGCGTGTTTATCCTGGCCCCTATGAAATCCAGAACCAGAACAGGATGAAGAGACGACTTCCTGAAATTTATGGTAATGCTTAGGTGATGGGCCAAGAGTAAAGAATAATCCCTGGCAGAACAGAGTAGATGCCTGGTGGGGGCGGTGAGGAGCCAGTCATCTAGGTACAGAAAGACCTGAATTCCCTGAAGTCTCAGGTGGGCTGCCACAACTGCCATGACCCTGGTGAACACCCTGGGGGCTGTGGTGAGGCCGAACAGAAGTACCCTGAACTGATGACTGGCCCCCACCCGAAAGCGGAGAAACTTCCTGGATCATCTGTCCATGAGAATGTAGTAGTACGCATCCTTGAGGTCTATAGAGCATATCCAGTCATTCTCCTGCAGAAGGGGGAGAATAGATTGTAGAGTGACCATCCGGAATTTCTCTTTGGCAATGAACAGGTTCAAAGTTGACAGGTCGAGAATTGGCCTTAAGTCCCCTGTCTTTTTTGGCACCAAAAAGAACCTGGAGTAATTGTCCAACCCGGACTGCTCTGGGGGGACGTGCTGGATGGCCCTTTTTTCTAGTAATTTCTTTATTTCTGAAGCCGCAGCCTCCCTCTGATTGGGTGGGACATCGGGGAGGTGCTTCCCTAGCAGGGAAAGATTCATGAAGGGGATAGAGTAACCTCTGGATATTATTTGGAGCACCCAGCGATCTGTAGTAATTGACTCCCAACTTGATAGATGCTCCGAAAAATGCCCCCCGAATGCCTCCAGAGAGGGACAGTCGGGCAACCCCTCAGGGCTGCTGCGCGGGTCGGTCAGAGAAGGGTTCTCTCGAACCGAAATTCTTCAGCCCCCCCTTTCTGCCTCTGGACCGGCGTCCACCTTGTCCTCCCTTGCCTCTGAAGGATGAAGGGTCCATAGCGGGACGGGACTGTTGAGACTTCCGGAACCACATCTTCTTTTGTCCTCTCTGGTTCCTTGAGAAGGACCTTTGAGGAGCAGAGAAGCGGATTCCGACGGCAGACGATGTCTTCCCATCTTTCTCGCTCTGGAGTAGCGCGCCTTGGACGGTTTTGCCGAATAGCGTAGAACCGTCAAAGGGAGCATTCGCAAAAGACGCCTTGAAGGGTTCCGCAAAGTCGCAAAGACGGAGCCAGGCGTGGCGCAGCAAGGCAACCCCTGCTCAACTGGATCTAGCTGCCCCCTCCATGGCATGGGAGAGAAGCCGCATAGAAGTGTTAGATATTGACTTTAGAGTGGCCATGCGAGCCGAGAAGGTTCATTTGTCCTCAGCCGCCATGGACTCTAGGGGAGACCCAGCGTACTCTTTTATCAGTTCCCGCTGAAGTCTAATGACATGTGCCAGATAATTCAGCGCCCTTATAGAAAAGGTGGCTGAAGCAAACATCTGCTTTCCAATGCGGTCCATCGTCCAAGACTCCTTATCAGGAGGATGGACCGAGGAACTTTCTTGTGCCAGTTCCTTCTTGGTGGCAGCCACCACCACCATGGCATCTACCGGGGAACCTTTATTCCATGCCGGCTTGTCAGAAGGGGGACTAAGGATTTTATCTGGTCTCCTAGAGATTGGCTCCACAGTGTCCGGCTCCTTCCAAGCCCTGGTAGTAATCAAGTCTACCAGGGGGTCGGCCGGGGGGGACACCCAAGCGGTAGACGGGCCTGCGTCAAATGCCTCCAGAAACACAGACTCATCCGAGGAAGGTTTCTGGGCTGACCAGCCCCCTCTTACACGCAGCATCTCCATAATGTCTCTAAAGGAGACGTCCTCTGGGGGTGACCTGGGGGAACCTTCCCCTTCCTCTAAGTCCATGTCCTCCGTGAGGGACTCGGGGAAGTCCAAGTGCCTCCTCTTACACTTTTGTTTGTGAGGGACCTACTCGGCGGGACTGTCCGAAGAGGGCTCATCAAAGGGGTCATGTTCCTCTACAGGAACTAACTGGGGCAGAGACGCAGGCTGTCCCTGGGGCCGGACGATGGAAGACAGGCCCATATGCGAGGGATTGAAGGGTGGATCCGTAGCACGGACCGGGGACTTCGAACTCCTCAACAGCACCCTCTCCACCACATCAAAAGCCGAAGGTGAACCACTCTCCCCTGGCTCTGAGAGTAGTCCCCTCGGCTCCGACTTGAGGACCAGTGCCAGAGCCGACGCGATCAGACCCGAAAGGGAAGTGTGCTCCAACAGCAACAGAGCCAAAGAAACGCTCCCTGCGGATCTGAAGCTCGGCTCTTGGCCCCGAGAGCTCGGATCTGAAAGATGACCCAATAAACTCGAGGGTAAGGCCGGCGTCGAAGTAGCAACTACTATCGGCGTCGACTCCCCGGCTCCGAGACGACTTGGATCCGACGGCTCCGAAACCCGATAGTGGATCGGAGAAGGAGCAATGGGTGCAAAGAAAGGGGCCGAGCTCCCCCCCGGAGGGGGGGGCGCAGGAGCACTCCCATCTGCATCTGGGCCTGCAGGAATCGACGCATCATCCGGTCCATATCTGCATCGGACAGACTCCTGGTAGACCTAGAAGACGTCGTTGAGACAGGCTGGGAAGGCCGCATAGATGAACTCGAAGGTGACCGGGACTCCTCCTCCGGCTCTGGAGAGAAGCGTGGGGAATGGAGCCGAGAGGGGGAAGACCTGGAAACACTCATGGGGGAACAAATCAATTTAGCCAGCCGAGCCGAAGGGGCTGATTCGGCCCACCACTTATGACTCTTGTGCCTATCTCTCTCCTTTTCCTTCTCTCTTATGCCTCTTCTCTTTCTTAGAAGAGTCCCCCTCTCCCTGGGAAACAGCAGGAGGTTGAGTCCCAGCCAGGGGAGGGGGAGGTGAACGCTGGACAGTCGCAGCTGCAACTGGCGCCACTGAGGGAGAGGAGGAAGAAGAATCCGGGGGTAAGAGTCCCGCCAGGATTAGCTTGTTCCTCCTGTCCCTCAGAGCCCGGGGGTTGAAGGCCGCACAAATCTGGCAGCCCGATGTTAAGTGGGCTACCCCCAGGCAGAGAACGCACTGAGTGTCGCCATCTGCTGGGGACAGCTTATGACCACACTCAACACATTTTGAAAAAATGGCCTTAGGGCCCTCGGCCATCACACTCAAGCACACACCCTAACACACACAGTAAGGGGAAGGGAAAACACTAATTTACCACTAAAAGTAATTAAAAAACGATTTAACTTAACTACGGATCTACTACACACTCTCACGCACAAAAATCGCTATAATTTTAGCAAAAAATCTCCTAAATTCCTCTCACCTAAAACGCTAAGAGATCGTCCCTTATGCTTCAGAAGCCGTGGCAAATGAGATCTGGGGACTGGAGGGAGGTAGCAGGGTATTATGGGTAAGGGGGAGAAGCTGAGAGCTCGGATCTTTAGCTTGGAAACCTGCCGGCTCAGATCCAGGTCGGATCCAATACCCACAGGTTGCTGATCAAATAAAATTAACTACTTCAGATCTGTGGATTACCTTGCCTTGATTAGTTGATGCTCAGTTGTGGCAGTAAGGAGCCAGTCGTCTAGATATGGAAACACCTGGAATCCTAGATGCCTCAGGTGAGCCATAGCTACTGCCATGCTGGTGAACACCCCGGAGGCTGTGGTGAGACCAAAGGGCAGAGCTCTGAACTGATAGTGACTGGCTCCCATCTGGAAGCGTAGATATCTCCTTGACCGTCTGTCAATTTTTATGTGGTAGAACGCATCCTGGAGATCAATAGAGCACATCCAACTGTCTTGTCCAAGAAAGGGAAGAATGGACTGCAGTGTTACAATCTGGAACTTTGTTTTCTTGACTGATTTGTTCAGCCTGCTGAGATCCCCTGTTTTCTTTGGAACTAAAAAGAACCTTGAGTAAGTTCCAAATCCAGTTTGGTCTGCAGGGACTTCCTGGGTGACTCTTTTTCTTAGGAACCTTTGAACCTCTAGGTTTGCTTGATCCCAAAGACTGGGTGGAACATCTGGGATACAGTGTTGTCTTTTTGACAGGGAAGTTGAGAGAAGGGGATATTGTAACCTCCGGATATTATCGATAGTACCCATGTACCTTCTGTGTTTGTCTGCCAGGCTTTTGGGTACAAGGATAATCCCCCCCCCCCGACTGTCTCTGGAGTCAGACAGTCGGGCCTCCCTTCAGGAGCACTAGAAGGGCCTACCAGAGAAGGTATCTATGTCTCCCTGATTCTGGGGACCCCCCCTGCTGCGAGAGTGGCGACTTCCATTGTTATTTCCCCCTCTGCCCCTGGGGGAAACATCTCCACGTGTGTCAGGCGAAGCTCCATGAGATTTCTGGAACCACACTTTTCCTCACTTCTGTTCTTTACGATAAGGCCTAGATGGAGCAGAAAAATGTACTCCCATAGCACAGAGGGTTTTGCCATCCTGTTCACACCTGGTAAGAGTCTCTTTTACCTGAGGCCCGAACAACAATGAGCCATCAAAGGGGGCATTGGTAAAGGAAGACTTGAAGGGTTCCACAAAATGACAAAGGCACATCCAGGTGTGTCTGCGTAAGGCTACCCGTGCCTACTGCCCTGCTTGCCCCATTGGCTGCATAAGAAATTAGCCGCATGGAGGAGTTAACCATTGAAGTCAATGTCGCAAGCTGAGAAACTGCCTTGTCTGAGGCTCCTGCAGCTGTAGAATCCTGTAAGGTATCTCCTAACTCTTTGAGGAGATCCCTTTGAAGCCTTGTAAAGTGAAACAAATAGTTCAGTGACCTGAGTGTAAAGGTCGCTGAAGAAAATATATGCTTCCCGTATCTGTCTATCATACGAGACTCTTTATCTGGCAGATGGACAGATGAAGAAGTTTCCGCTAATTCCTTATTGGTGGCTGCTGCCACCACCATAGTATCAATGGGAACACCTTTGGATAAGAAGAGTCCGTCTTCAGTGGCTGTTATGAATTTATTGGGCCTCAGTGGAACTGGTTCCATCGTGTCTAGAGAACTCCACACCTTTTGACTCACTACATGCAATAGTGAGTCAAAAGAGGAGATACCCAAGAGGTGGAGGGTCAGAAACTGAATGCATCTAGGTTACACTGACTCATCTTCAGATGGGGCAAGGGACTTCCAGTCACCCCCCCTTTCTAAGGATCTCTAAGATGTCTGAAAAAGAGACATCTTCAGAGCAGGACCATGGGGACCCTTCTGAGTCATCCAAGTCTGTATCTGATGTCAAGGATTCAGGGGAGTCCACATGATTCCTCTTGCAGTCCTCTTCTGAGAGGCCTCCTCTGGGGGATGCTCAGGGGAGGTTTTGGAAGAGGTGGGATTGCCCAATGGGGCATCCTGGAGCATGGGTTTCCTACACTTGGGGTGGAGGGGAGGTTCGGAAGCAGACACCGGCACCGAAGGCAAAGGATCCAATGGAGCAGAGGGTGGAGCTGTCTCAGCAGACAGCACGCTCATCACCTTGAAGGGATTGCGGTCCCAACCCAACAGAATCTCTGGTTCCGAAGAAGCCGGAGACTTCCTCCGACCCAAGGGCAACATCTCTGAGGCCGATGTAGGAGATGAGCTGAACTGCGCCAAAGCTCCGAGAGGGTCAGTAGGGTCGGATAAGGGTCTGATGCCACACCCCTCCCTCGGAGCCGACGAGGGAGCGTCGGCTCCCAGATCCCACGATAGAAGGGCATATTGAGGAGATCAGAGTGGTAGTCAGAAATGAAAGACCAGAGGAGGTTACTGGAACTGACGGTTGCACCACTAAACTTCCATACACTCCGGCTCTGAACTCAGAGGAGTTGGAGGAGGAATTGAGACAGGTGTTGGTTGGGCTGTCAGCACCATTTCCATCTGGGATGGGTCCGAAAGTATTTTAGCTAATGCTGTGTCCTAAGAAGCCTCTTCACCACCCTCTCCATATCATCATCCGAGAGGTTCCTGGATGACCAAGAGGAATGGGTTGAAGACCGGTGACTGCCTGCCACAGACTGTAATAATGGAGACTGTGGAGCAGACTGCACCAGTCCCAAGGCAGGAGACCTGGATCGCTTGTAAGACCTTACTGGTTCCGAAACAACAGATTTAGCCGTAGGTGAGAGTGTCTTGTCGGAACTGACCCGTCAGGTCCGACTTAGCTTGTAGCTTGCCCTTCTCTTTAGACAGATCCAAACTTGGAGCCAAAGAGGATGAAGGCTTGGATTTCCCCATGTTTTTTTTTTTTGCTGGTTGAGTCCCCCCCATAGCAGCATCAAAGGGGCCATTCAGTAAACCTCTTAAGATTAATTTGTTCTTTCTTTCCTGCAACACTCGTGAACTAAATGCATGGGAAATAGAAAAGTACATGCAACTCGTGTGCCCGTCCGTAAGGGACATCCTTTGACAGCACAAATCGCACTTTTTGAAATCTGAAGGTTTCAATTCCTTGGCAGAATCTTTTTACTTAATGTCGAGCAGCAGTATCTAAGCTTGACAAAGACAAACAGAACCACTACCAACAAGAAAACTAGCCAATAACAGACAACCCCCCTTTTTTTTAAACACAGACAAGAAAGAAGAGAAAGGGGGAGAGCCTCTAAGTCAAACAGCGAACTCCCCACCTAAGGAGAGCCTCTAACTTAAACAGCAACTCCTTAAACTTGAAAGAAGGCAAGAAAAACAAAGAATCCTCTGAATTAAACAGGTTTAGAAGAGGAGAAAGGGCCAGAGAGAAAGACGGTTATTCCACAACAAACGCAAGTCACTCAGACGGGATAGGGAAGGTAGGAAAAATAAGGGACAACTACTATTACAAGTTAGATAAGATAAATAAGAAATGTTCCTTCAAAAACACAACAAAAAGAAAAACACAGCCTGAGCCAGTATTCGCAATCTCGACGCTGCAAGCAGCAAATGAGATCTGGGTAACTACCACTAGGCATGTTGGGATAGGGACTAGCCTCAAGGCAGTAAAAGCTCTCGAGCTATAGTATACAGCTGAGTCAGAGCCGAAGACCGGCTCCGAACCCAAACAGCATGAACGAAGGCGAGATATGGACAACATAATATCATCAGTTTGAGACAGGAATGTGATATAAAAGAACATGAGCAAGAGTGAGTGTATAAATGTTTAGGAAATGATGAAGAATCAGTAATAAAACATGAACAAATGTGAATAAAACTCAGTACGGAATATTTTACAAAACTAAAATTAATACTGAAAACAGCATTGACCTCTAGGAACAAACTCCACGCTATAAACCAGTGTGGTCTTCCTGTCCTAACTTACAGTTTTGGACTGACTGACTGGCCCCAAAAGATGCTGGATATGTTCCACAGGAAAACAAGAAGGATGCTTCATGCTCATCAAATAATTTATAAAAATCAGTGCAAACCAAGATTCCCTACTCTGAAGGAGGTATGGGCTGCCTTGAAATTGATTACATGTATGTGCCTGCAGTTATGGGACTGGACACATATCTGCTGATCTCACAAAATTCAAATGTAGTGAAAGTTTTGAAATATGAGGAGAATAAATCTAAGATGACTTCCCTGCTTAGTTTAGCAGAAGTACATTGGAGTCAAGTGGGAATGGAAATCAAACCAGAAGTAGATAAAAATCAGGTTGCAACTGAATGTTCCAAAATACAAAAGAAAGACTATAAGTAGAAGGATCAGATGAGAAGGCAA